>NW_027111312.1:1007857-1053643 GCF_000696795.3 Halyomorpha halys | reverse complement strand
ATATAGTTTTTAAAAAAAAGAATTTGTGTATAATTATTATTAATTTATTTATTTCAGACATAAAAGCCCCCCAAAAATGAGCACCAAACAGCTGAAAATAGGAGAAAAAAAATTACAATTATTTACAAGTATTGTGTTGTATGCATGAAACTTTTAGTAGTATGACTGGGGTGAGGGGGGATTGTATTTTGAGAATGGCCAATGAATTAGAGCCAAAATGTCACAAATATGTTAAAAATAATGTAAAACTGTCATAAAAATTATTATTGTTAGGTAGTTTTATAATAAAAAATCATAGATGCAATGTGGCCCATATGATTTTCTGCAATCATTTTGATGAATATTTATTAAAAATTAAAATTCAAGAAAAATTCGCCTTTGTACTTTATTAAATCCATCATTAAGAAATTAACTATATAAGATAATTTTATTTATAACAGTTTTATTTTTTATATATATATATTTTCGATATTTTAGTAACATTTTGGCCTCTTTATCTAGGGCCATTTTCAAATCTTTTCTACTTCTACACCCAGTCATCTTATTAAAAATTCATTGTTTTCATAATCACTACTCCATAGAAGTATCAGTCGTCATTTTTTTAAGGGGGTTTCATCTACAATATATTAGTAGACATTTATTTTTAAGAAACATAAAAATGAAAAGAACTGTCCTTCACTTCACTTACGAAAATAGTTAAATAAAATGCCCAACAGAGTGCTCTGAAATTGCAATAATAGTAGTAGTCTCTTTGTGAACTGTGAGTGAGAATGATATACAGTTTTTAAAAAGTAATGTATGTTTCTTAAAAAATAAATTTTATGTGTATTATTAATTAATATATTGTAGATGAAAAACCCCAAGATAACTACTAATACTTTCATGGGGTAGTATGTATCGAAGTGAAGCAATTCACCACAGCAGATCAGGCGGCATGTTATGTCAGGTGGAGCAGAGTTGCCTTCGCTCTGGTTTCAGCATATATGCCGCCACGACAGGCGAATGTAAATATCAACGTAGAGGATAATTTAGCTGCTGTGGAGGCTGTCGCACTAAAGTATAAAAGTGTGATAGTCTGTCCTGACACCAATTCATGGGGCACGGCCTGGGGTTCTGTCCGCACAGACGCTAGAGGGAGGTTGGTAGAAGAATGCGTGGCGAGGTGTCAGCTGATTATTATGAATGAGCCTTCTGGTCCCACTTTTGTTGGAGCGCGGGGCCAGAGTTGGATAGATGTGACACTTGCCACGGCTCCCATAGCAAAGCGTATTGTGACTGGACCCTACGGTCAGACATGAGCTCCGACTACCGGGTCATAGCCTTCAGTGTGGTGGAGGAGGAAGGTGGTGCCACAGAAGTAGAAAAGGGCTTTGTGACCCTTTGTGACCCGATCGGTGAACTGGAGGGCGTTTTCCAGTGAATTTGAGGGAATACTAGCTGACAGAATGGGAGGAGATGACCCCTATAGATGAGGAGCCCGAGATTGACCGCAGAGTGGCAATGCTTACGGGCGCCATCACTGAAGCGGCGAGTATTACCCTCCATCGCCGAAGGGCGAGAGTACGTCCGGTCCCATGGTGGACGCCGGGTCTAACACAGTTAAAAAAGGAATACTACAGAGCCAGGCGTAGGTACCAGGAGTGCAGAAATAATTCAATTTATTTTATAAAATATTAATATATAGATATGAATTGAATAAACAAATTCATAACATTAATACAAAATAATACACTGTACCTAAGCTTTTGTGTATATTTGGGAGGGAAAACCTGACTGACTAAAGGGGAAATTTTAAAAACTAGGATGAATATTCTGTTCTGACAACTGGGGTCAAACTTTAGATAGCACATTTAATTGTTCTTATGGCTGGGACCTTAATTGTGATAGGTATCATAGTTGTGGAATGTTACAATTTTTAACCTAGTTTTTCTAGTGTTTTTGTAAAAAAAAAAATAAGATTAAAAAAATTGTGCTATATTTGATAAAGTAGATTTATGTTATCAAACTAAAGAAATTATTTCTTTATCAATTTTAAATTTTGTTAAATTGTACTTTTTAAATTATGAAAATACCACTGAAATATGATAGTGTTTTCTTTAGATTTCACATTATAGTGCTTAAAGATGCTAATGTAAATTATAAACTAATCATTGTCTGTTAAGACATCAATGTACCTCAGTGAAGAACCTAAATGGCCCCTCCTTATGAAAAGTAACACCTTTCACTCAAAAAATGTATTAACATATTATCTCTAAACAAATATAAGGATGTTTGTTGTTTTGAATTTCTTGAAGACTTATTCATGTCAGACAATAACACATCTCTTTTTATCTTTTTGAAATTCTTGTTAATTTTAAAAGAAAAATGAATAATTCTAATCTATCCAACCAACAACATCAAATATTTAAGGTAAGTAGAGACTAAGAAAAAATAATATAGATATTGAAAAAAAAAATCATGTTGGGATAATTGATTTAATCAGAGGCTGGAAAAACTCTGCTTTCTGTCTAAGCGAAGTGAAGCCAAAAAGTGTTGGAGGAGGCAGGGAGTTCTGCATGCCTTCAGAACCCCAGTTAGTATTGACCAAAGCAGGGATTTCACATATCAAAAAATCGGTTTGTATCATCGGTTCAGGTATGAACTGAATAGAAGTTGTAGTAAATATTATTGAAAATGTCTGTTCGATTCAACATAACACATTTTAATGTAAATTGCAAAGTTCCCAAAATATATTTACTGTTATAAAAAGTAAAGATTGATCATAAAATTTAGTAAACTAAATTTTTGTTTAACTTTTAATAATATTAAAAAAAAAATATTGAAAAACGAATTTGTTTGAATGAAAACTTTAGAATAAAAATTTAGATACAAATAAATAAATAATTGATTCTAATATAATAGTGAAAGTAATTTATTAAAAAAAGAAAACAAAGTATAAAACATTTTCTACATAAAGAAAGTAAATGTGTGGATCGTTTTTTATTATATAAAAGGGAAGGGTGATAAAATTTCTTAAAAGGTGGGGAGGGGGGAGTGGAGTTGCTCCATGCTTGTTGAGGGGATGCACACTCCAACTGAGGCCATTCAGTATCGTATAAATATAAAGGCCGTTCAGTATACGGTGTATCATATAAATCTAGGTGGTTTGATATTTAATCTAAATTCCATCCAAGTAAAATTTAATGCCAAAATTTTGGGAACTTGTGGCATGAATTGACCGAGTATAAGTTTCTATAACTTTCTTGTATTAATTTAAAAGAGTGTCTCATTCGTGTGTTTTTATCCATTTATATACATATTTTTAATAAATTTACATACTTGTTGTATCTTATTTGTTGTTGTTATGTCTTGTTTGTTTTTTTAATAATTTTAAAATTCATTTTTAAATTGTCAATTATTTAATTTAATTTGTCCTTCTTCAATCTAGTTATTGCTGTTTTTCCTTTGTTACTAAATTCAATTTTTTTTTATTTTGATATTTTAATTTTTAAAAAGTTTAAAACATTTTAAATTATTTTAGTTTGTGTTCAATTTGCAATTCCTTTCTTAGTTCAGAACTATTTGTAGGCACATTAGTTGTATATTTGAATATTTTACCTCATTGTGTATTTTATGTTTTTTTTTCTCCTTATTTTATAGTTTTTTTATGGCATATTCTGCAAGTTTTTATTACATAAGTGAAATCTTAGTACTAACTCAAAAAGCTTCCACTCAATTATCATTTTCGCTTTCAACCCCTTTCCACCAATGATTTCGGCAATCAGGTTTAGAACCCGGGTTTATTTTTCCACCTGTATTTCGTTTCCTATTTTTTCGGAGACATCTTCTATTTTGCAAGTTGCTTCATTACTAATTTCTGTACTTTTTTAATAGTTGTGGTAATTGATTCATGCTGGTGGATAGTTACCAGTGACAATTTTTTTTGTGCTCTCCTTATTCAAGTAAAATAATAATTATGCAAATTGAAATTGGTTTAAATTGACTTCAATGAGCCAATACATAGTACATGTTGATATACTGGTTATTAAAAAAATGTAATTACATGACAATCCAAGTACTAGATATCACCAAGTAAAAAAAAAAAAAAATAGACACTCAGTTTGGTTTGTGTCATTTGCTTGGTGAATCTCATCTTTTTGATTTCAAAGTCCTATAGGATACAATTCAAGACTGAATTTAAGACAAACATTGTCCTGAACTAGCTGGAGATAAATTTTAGTGGTATAGTATAAAATAAAAAAATATAAGAAATAAATTTATGTTCGATTTTATTGGAAGACAGCTATGCAGAGTGTAAAAGGGAATTAAATCAATTAGATGATGTGTGGCTGTTAAAAATTGGACAATATACTGCCATAATTTTTTGATAATTTTTGGTTACTCAAATTTAAAAAGTTTAAGTAATAACTACGTTCGGTAAGAAGCAGGTAAGTTATTTTAACTGAAGTATGTTTATAACCAATATGTTAAGATCAAAATCAACCGCCATCGGCTTTTTTTATAAACCTTATAACGATAAAAGGGCTTCCTCTGTACTTGGGTGTGCTGCAGTAGATTCTGGCGGAACAGGTATTTGCACCTGCAGTTACGAGTAGAGAATCCAGAACCTATATTTATATATATTATATTTGTTGGTTTTAAAATTCATTGAAAATATGCGAACTTTGTTCTTGTTGCCACAACATGGTTGCGCTGTATTTTCACCACCAACAAAAGGTGGTACACGAATTTATGAGTCATCTAAATCCATAAAACTTATTCACTAAACCCCTTAATAATAAAATATATCTTTTTATTGTTAAATAACTTAATGTGTATTCCTACAAGGGCATTCAGCAATGTATCCTGTTTTTTATCTAAAAACTATTAAATCAGCAGAGTTACTTTTTTTTAAAATTAATTTTAATCCAGTGTCTTATTTAACTAGAAATTTTAATATAGAATCTATAGAGTAGAAATTTTAAAATGAATCTATTGAGCCCATAGTTTTTATAATGCTGTCATTAGCAGAGAAGTAGATACAATAATTTATGAATAGTATTCAGAGTAAACTTGTACTAATTATCTATTTACTTTGACTTGATTTGTCTGTTTCACCTTATTGCTAGAGTTATAATAATTGTTTAACATTATGCATTTAAGAAGCAGGTAAGTTATTTTACGTTAGTAAGGCCGGTGGAAGACGTCACAACCTTCATAAATTTGAATAAACGAAAAATTGTAATTCTGCCAATCGCAATTACAATTTAAGTAAGGTGGACATTATACCACTACAACAGGTGATGAGAGATTTTGTACACTTAAATTGTAAGCGATAGAGGAGTAGGTACTGAAGTATGTTTATAACCAATATGTTAAGATCAAAATCAACCGCCATCGGCTTTTTTTAAAAACCTTATAACGATAAAAGGGCTTCCTCTGTACTTGGGTGTGCTGCAGTAGATTCTGGCGGAACAGGTATTTGCACCTGCAGTTACGAGTAGAGAATCCAGAACCTATATTTATATATATTATATTTGTTGGTTTTAAAATTCATTGAAAATATGCGAACTTTGTTCTTGTTGCCACAACATGGTTGCGCTGTATTTTCACCACCAACAAAAGGTGGTACACGAATTTATGAGTCATCTAAATCCATAAAACTTATTCACTAAACCCCTTTTAATAAAATATATCTTCATGAATTTATTGTTAAATAACTTAATGTGTATTCCTACAAGGGCATTCAGCAATGTATCCTGTTTTTTATCTTCTCTGAAACTAAAGAGAAGAAGAAAATGATTGGAAACCTTAGACATAGTATACAAATATAAAATATGTAAGTAATCACCATACATTTGAAGGTTAACGGTTACATCAAAATCTATTCACAAGTTCTTTTAGGATATTTGTATTAAAAAATTTCGCCTGTGCAATGATGCATGAAATAAATTTATTCTTAATCATCTTTGCAAAAATAATTATATGTAACAGCATGTAAATTCAATGTAGTCAGCGAAAGTCAGCCGTTTCACAATTCCTATGGATAAGAACACAGGCAGCCAACGGAAAAAAATTTCCCTCGAGAATGGATTTCAAAATTCATTCTTCATTTTGAAATAATTGTCCACCCAATGAGTTTTCACACATCCTGAAATCTTTCTCGCTCACCATTAAATAGAGTGGTTCTCTTCAGGCTGGAAAGAATATTAATAAAACAATCTCAAATAAGCGTTCCTGAAAAACGCCAGATTAAGGTAGGTATATTGGAAGCGAAACTTACTACTAGATTATAGTAACAGGACTTTATTGTGTTACATAGATTATAACATAATTTTTTTAATTAAAAATTACTTAACAATGATAGAACGAGTATAAAATAATATTCACTTAAGTTATGTGTTCATAATAAGATTAATTAAGCTTATTGTTAAACTATTTTGTATTTACCAGAACAATTATTTATAGCATTCATCTTGCTTGTCTTATTCTTTGCGAATGTTTTGATAATCGTGTCAATAAATTTCTTTTGATGGGTGAACTCCTTGAAAAAATGTAAAATATAATCAGTGAAATCTTATGCCGAAGGACATCCTGTATTCTACAAATCAAGAAATACATTAAGGAACTCTTCTGAGGAATTGGAATCATTTATCATCATCGTTCGTCAATGCGAAGATGATTTATAGTACTCGGGTAAGTCCAAGATGGAGTCATGAAGGCCTTGTGATGATGGCTCTTCCGATTTGATGGGGCTCAATATGCAACCACGGCACCATCATGGTCACAATGATCAGCAAGGGACCAAGGAAGTGAAAGGTCATTTTTCCACGGGTGAAAGGTCATTATTATTCTAAAGGAAGTTTAAGAACACTAAGATTAGAATTGCAAGAAATTTTATTTCCCTTACTATCTGATGCTTTAAACTTTTTTTCTAAACAAAAAACCACAATGAACTCCATTGAAAGATTTCATTATAGAAATACTCGAATTGTTCACAGACTTACACAATAGGTGCTAGCATTGTTCCAATGATTATTATCAGATATTTGTACTACCTTGGCAACAACAAGTTCTTGGTCGATCTTCGCAGAACTGCAGAATTTTCAACTCACCACTATTTGGATTGTGAAAAGCGTTTTTCAGTTGAGGCGGAGCATTCCTAAACCAACCAAGTACGTTTTCAAATTTTTAATTAAAAATATTTTTGGTGCTGGATTATCACGAGAATTAAAAGGTTCTTTTAATTAATTTTCCAACATACAGTTTAATATGCATTCAACTATTTTCGGAAGGAATTCTTTCAGGGTCTAGTGAAGGATCCACTTGATGAGAGGAGGAACCACACAAACTTCAATCGCTGTTTTAAATTAGAACTACCCATCCCTAGTTGGTCTGAGGCTAGCGCCCTCACTCATCCTCCACTGGCTTTTAATAGCATTGACGCCGTTAAGAGAGGACGGTTCCGGGGTCTTCCGATGTCCTTTTTACAAGTGGGAGAACAAGCTCGGTTTCTGAGTTCACCAGATTTATTGTAAATATTGTCAATAGGAATTATTGTGTTTAAGATGTTATTTTCATTAAGTTTAATTTTGTTTCACTTTTTTTATTTATAAGTATTTTTTCTTCTAATTCATATTCTGTTTTCATTTAGCATATCTATTTGTAAATGTGGTGGGAATGTGTTCTATGATCCCTATTGTCTGTAAATGTAATAATACACAATAAAATAATAATAATAATAAAAACAATTAAAAGATCCCGAGGCTTTATTCTTTACAGACGCATCGGATGCTTATCAGGGATAGTTAGATATAGATGGTTAAGAACTAATGGGTTTTGGTGGGTAAGGAGTTTCGAAATAAAGAAGATACTCGTATATCTATTTCGGATCAAATCTGGGATAAATGAGATGAGGTCAATTGCGCGATAGATAGCTTCCAAGTTATTATGGATGGAAAAAAATACATTAATTTGAGGAGTTTTATTGAGTGAAATTGTCGCTTCTTGGACAATATCGTACTCACCCGACCCTCATCTTTAATTCCAGTTGCTCTATGATGGATGACTTCCATTTTTCGTTTCAGACCAATAGACATGGTCACTTTATATACCTAAACCACAGTATGAAATAAGTCATCTTAATATCAGGAGCTCTCGGACAATTAACTATACTTAATAGCTTCCTCATCTTCAATCAACGTGACTAATCCATCTGCACTGCTAAACATGGTGTTTTAATCGTTTCCGGTATAGATCATCTTCTTGCTGAAGGTGTATTCTTGTACTTGTTTTTACCCGGCGCAACGATCCGTTACCTATCTGGCTCTCCAGCGATATCTTCCGCAAACTTTCTTTTATAAAGTGCTGGAGTTTTCCATTTAGCAATGTGATTTATATTCCATGAAACGACAACAATTAAGCCCAACCACCTCACAGTTGTTTTGTCATCCGTCCTCCAACCTTATGTCCCTTTTTGCTTTTTCAATTGTCCGTTATTTGATATCTATTTTAAGAACTGCGTGGTTTCTTGTGCAAGGAATATATTTTAATCTGGAATATAATGTTGGTACCGAATACCGAACCGAAGCCATCAAAGGAGTAACTTTTAACTATAGACAAGTAATATTGGCACAGTACAAATTGAGGAATAGTAGAGCCAGGAGTAGTATAATACAATAAACAAAGTTTTTTTTATTATTCTGAATTAATTTTTTTTTCTATTTTCAGTTCATTCCTTATGACAATAAGCTAGTTTAAAAAAAATAAAATAAAAATGAGTTTTCGGCCGTAAACTAAAAACGTTTTGAATAAAAGTGGACGATTGATACAATGGAAAATATTTTTATGGTGGATCCATACGTTTGTCATTAGCTGCAAAAGATCTATCTCTGAACGTTTGCTTGATGGATAACCAAGAAACAAACGTCAGAATCCACTGACTTGCGTGTTCCAGTTAATCACCCATGTTGGACTTCGAACTTGTGTCGGCTATTACCTTCAATTAAAATAATATTTTGCTTTAAAAAGTGACAAAATTGAGAGAGGCAACAGGAAAGGAAATATAAATATCAGTTAAGTTATCACCTACTTTACTATTAAAAAAACATTAGAATTCAAGTTTCGTTCTACTTGTATTATCAGAAACTTGTTAATTTAATTACTCAAACATATAATATTTTTTCAAACGCATATTTGTGATCTGTTAGCTAAAAAATATACCGATAAATTTTATTAACAAGATTTAAAATAATTTATTCACTCAATCGATAGAATTTTAAAATTTAAAATAGAGTTAGTTGAAGCCTCACCTCAGTGCCTAAGCGATTTAAGTGGAAACAAAAATTATGGGAAAGAAAAAACCTCAGAATGACGAAAACCTTAAATCTTTAATTTTAAAGGTGTATCGAATATTCATGTTTCTTAATTGGATTATTTTATGATTCACCAAATAATCCAATAAGCTAACGCCGTGGTGGCTGAATGTGTTAAGCTGTCACTTTAAGAACTTCGAGTCGGAAGCAGTGCCACACAATATGTAACTTTGATTCACTGTTTTCTAATTTTTTTTCGGGGGGGGGAATCGAAAAAATCTTAAAAATTGATACGAAAAAAGTCGCGGTAACATTCCAGGTTACCATACACACAGACCATTTTGCGAGACTTGGAACTACATTATATGAACTCAAAGGACTACAAAACGTGTATTTCTATCGAAAACTGGAATTCGAAATTTTTCACTATTGCAATACTTCCCTATACTATATATTTATAATATTTAAGATTTAATAATTTTTTGTGCTCCAGTATTTAAAATACGAAATGAATATTTAAAGTTATCAAACAAAATGATTCTTTCTTAAAATAATAGACGAAACTTGAGTATTATAGGAAATGGATGTAGTAATTTAAAAGGAACGAGAATGCTTGAACTTCGAGATAGCTCCATCTTATTTAGCTTATTTAAGCTCGTTTCTGGCGTTAAATCTGTTAGCAATAACTTACTGATTATTTTTTTGTGAAAAAAACTTGTTTTCAAAGTTTCGGCTCGTTAGCCTTCAAATATTAATTCCGAAGATTGAGAAGACGGAGAGTGAAATATGCTATTTCATGAACAATGCTATCTAAGCAGAAAGAAACATATGATTGTATCACTAGCCTTTGCATCAACACGCTTGTACACGTGGGATCTTTCCATATATGGCAAATATGTAGGAGTACTTTTAGACTTTGACTCTTGTAGAATGTGTTTAGAAACCATAAATCTCTAACTTAAAAAAAGAGTGATATATTAATCAACGTGCATTAAGTCATAAGCTCCACAAATAGATTGGGAAGGCTTTAAAATTATCTAATTGTTTTGTGTTTGTCGAGTAAATGGAAATGCTAAGATTCAAAAATCCATCATGGTGGTTGGTCGGACATACCACCTAATCTGAGTCAGTTGTTAAATGTTTAAACGATTTTTCTTCCCATGATCGCAATTTCAAAGCACATTTCTAGATCCCGGTAGCGCTCGCTATTCCTTGCAAGAAGATCGGATAACGGAGGATCCCCCCAGAAGAGCCAAAGGGGGGTAGCAGAAGAGTGGGGACATGGACACGGGAAGGAGTGGCAGTCGCCCAACAAGTTTGGTGCCAGCTACTCCACACCCAGCTATGATGAAGGCATGTTGCGGCTGCTTCTACTCCTGCCGGCATTGATCTACGCCGAGCCGGACTTCAGGCCATATCTCCTGTCTACTGTGAGTCCATTCTTTAATATGCCCTATCCATCCACTGCCAATTTCACGTTTAAGAAAAAAAGCACATAACGGATGCTTTCTCTAAGCTACTGATGTTCGCGTATTATCAGTTCACGAATCTATGAACAACTGGTTTGTCATTTGACGGAGGTCTGTCCTAGAGCTCAGAAACTATATACATGACATGGACGAGAAAGAATATTAATGACCGAACAGGTTGTTGTAACTAACAAAAATTAAAAGCAATATATAATTTTTTATAATTGGTGAAGAACAACAATATTCGAATTTTTAAAATAAACTATATAAATATTAGACACGAAAGGAGATTGTTGAGGCAATAGATAATATTTTTTAAAATTATTCTCAGACTTGTATTATGATTACTATGCCAGCTTAAGAACAATAATTGCTAAGATAAAATTTGGAGAAAAGGAGAATTCGATAAATTTACATACAGCTCAGTATAATGTTCATTGAAATTCACCACCTCGTTTCGCAACTACGCCAGTTTAATTTTGTCAATGATTAACCAATCATTCTTATAATGAAAGTAACCGGAGATTAAGTATCCGGTTGTAAACAGCGAAAGTTTACGCTTAGGAGTTTCGCTAGCAATCTATTCTGGTAGATATAGTTAACTGGATACGGCACAGGAGGTGAAATGAATTAGTGGATAAAGACTAGTTAATATGTGAAATATATTCCTGTTTCAACGAAGTATTTTGTATAATGGAAGGTTAACATTAGTTGACTGTTACACTATAAAGGTAATTTTTTATTTTAAAAATTTAAGAAAAATTTGGCAACTAAAATATTATATTTATACCTGTATAAAATTTATACAGATTCAAAGTAGCAACTGATGTAGAACAGGAAATAAACTAGCTGGAAAACAAGACGAATTAATTTTTGCGTTATATTAATATTTCAACGACCAATTTAGAGGGTTTTCATATTAATATAACTTTATCAATTGAATAAATTTTTTTTGTTTTTAAATCTAGCAGTCGAAATCATTCCTTTATAGGACATTCATAAATATACATGAAAGCCATAGGAAACGTAAACGCGAAATCGACCTCGTTTTACTGCTGGTCAGAAGTCATTGCGATACATGTGAAATCCGATTCAGGGCCTGTTCGATGGTATAAGGATCATTCTAACAGGAAGATACAGTTTTTTATGTGCACTACATTTTCCAACCTCCTCTATTATTTTTTCGAGTTAAAAAATACTATTTTATTTTTATATTGTATTATAATAATAATTATATTTTGGCTTTGTCTAGAACCGTATTTTTCGATAACAAAAAAAAGGATTCAATTGTCAATCGTGGCCAACCTTTATGTTGTGAATTAGGATCTTCTGGAGGATGTACAGCTCAGCGTACTCTTTGAGATTCAGTCTCAGGGTTTTTTCAAAAATTAAGAAACAAATATGTTTTTCACGTCAATGATGTTTCACGACTTTTGGCGGTCACAGCTGTTTTTTTTTCCCGAAGCTTTTTCCCGGCTTTGATTTCTACCGGATCTCGGTGGTTGAAAACTGCTGACTTCATTCCTTCTAGTAGCTTACAAGGTGTCATCCTGTCGATGGGGATTGTCCAATCATCCCTCTTCGCGGGTTTCGTGGTGGTTTTTTTTAATATTATTTCAAAGCACATGAAATAGTTTTAATTTCTGAGTAATCTTAGTGCATTAGTATAAGTAAAGTTTAAAAAACAAGAAAACCTTATTCCTCACATCATTTCCAGTCTGTTTATGTTTGGTGGATTGAGGTTGGTGGGAAGACTAATAACTATTCTGATGGAACTTTTAAATTGAGAAAAATCCTTGTCTCTCACAAAATAAAAATAATCCTTGTATTTTGAATTATCGTTATTTTACAACGCATTTCGTTAAAGTATGGCAAATTCCTTTAAGGCGTGTTTCTTTTCAATAAATTAATATTTTATCATTTAATCTGAACTTTTTTACGCTGCTAAGTACCAAACATTAAAAAATATATCATGTTTGGAGGGGCATGAATATTAATTGTTGCCAGTTAATCGAGTATAGTTAATATTTATTAGACTATTTAGAAGATTTTTTATATTTTGATAACTCAGATTCAAAAATATATATATATATTTTTTTTTCGTACCCTCCTGAAAAGATTTTAAATGGTATTGAGTACGTACATATAGGAGGTATGCTATATGTATTGCTGGATATGAAGGATACCTTGGATTGCCTATATATAATTATATGTTCCTATGGGAATGACCATAAATAAATTATAAAAATTCAATGGTAGCAGGAATGAACGATAAAATGTATAAGTAAAATGTTTGCTACTTAATATCTAACTCTCGAAAAATTTTGCGTTTTGGTATGATTTTTGTTCCTTCTTTTTTTTCTTACTCTTCTATCAGTTTTAGGACACCTAGCTCTCTCTCTCACTCTCTGAGATGATTTCGCGTTTATCAATATTAAATGCTATTCAATAACATTGAAATATATAAGATATTATTATATTATATATTAATATATTGTTTATTGTTAACCAACGTTTCGCCCCACTTTGCAGGGCTTCGCCAGCTATTTTTCAAGCATTCGCAAATTCTTCTTCAATTTAACAGCACTGACGAAACCCTGCAAAGTGGGGCTTATTAGTTATTTAGTTAGAACGTTAGTTAACGAAAAATAGTTTTCTTTTAGTATTTTGATACCTTTATTGACCACCACCCGGACTTTTACCAATAGGGTCAATTATCATCTTCTAATATGTTTTTAAAACGTTTTATGATAAACTTTATGATATGAGTTCATAAAACTGAATCGCTATCAGAGAAAATTAGTAAATAATCGCTGGACTAAATTTTTCCGAATATATGTAATATATGTAACAAAGGAGAAATTTCACATATTTTAAAATTGTATGTTTTCCCAATAAATATTTTGCTTTTAATTACTATTGTTCATTTTCAGTTAAACAAAAATTCAATATTAACAATCGGCAATAGTTAATTGATATCTCTGTAAGTTTTTTTAAAAATCAAATTTATTAATAAATAAATTACATTAATATGCCCAGGGACTCTCCAATGCCAGTTTGATATCATTGATGATATACTATTGTATTAGTAGCATGATATAGTTGTATAATATAGTATCATAGATGATATAGTAGTGGATTCTGAGATAATTAAGCTGCGTCTTTCCCTTTGATATTATTTTAAAATATTTTTTCTCACTCAACCCTTTTATTTTTACAAGATTTCTAATTTGTCTATTACAACTGATCAATTGCATACAATAAATTTTTTCAGAAATAGTTATATTTTATTATATTGTAATAGAAAATATCATATATTTTATAATATTTACTATTAGTCTAATTGGGCTCTTTCTTGTTATTCAATTGTTAAGTAAGCTTTTTGGTTCTAAGTATATTTAGTATAATTGAGTGACGCATATGAGGATAATACTACTTCTTATACTTTTTGATAAGTCGATTGAGTTATGCCGAGTATCAAAACAAACAAACATTTAATTATCGGAAACAAGTTCATTGCAAAATAGAGATTATTACTCAGACAAAGATTTCATGGACCGAACAGCCTAAGTCGGAAATATCTACAATAAACATGACAGTTCCGACAGTGATAATCCTTAAAAAAATATTTATGTTTTAATGGGGAGACAAGTGGCATATTAATTAAGATGCTATGTTACTATCCCCCATCCCCGGATTCGAATCTGTCTGTGACAGATGATTATTTATTCTTTTAAATCAACCATGGGTCAACCTCTGTGGGTTCGGGGACCCCTTCTGGTTTTACCCCCAGCCCTCAAAGTGGATACTCTTAATTGGGGAAAACCTGGCTGTTATGATAGTATCTTGAACAAATGATCTCTATTGCAAAACCATTGTTCAAGAAACAGTACTTCCTTGCTAGGTACAGAACCCATGTATCGGTACAGGTTTTTATATTTTAATACTTTTTCAGAACTATTTCAGTCAATTCATTATTTTAGTAGAAGATTCTATATTCTACTTATTCTATATTCTATAGAAATTCAGTTATGAGACTGAAATTTTACTGAACAAAAAATATGCCAGAAATTTGAATAATAAGTATTCTTCAATACTCGAATAGTTATTGTTTAAAGAGGCATATACACGTTTGCCAACTATGGCGCAAGCGCAAGCATGTGGATAATTTATTTGGATTTGCTTTTTCAAGTTGGCCTGACTTTGTAGTGTACACCCGACCGTGTCGGTTTTTTGGCACAATCCAAGGGCTTGCGGTGCATCCATACGTTTGTGTTCAGTTAGCATTGTTTTAAAACTGCCAACATTTAAAAATTTGTACTCTTCGTGTTTTAATTAAAGAATTTCCTCAACGTTCGGATTCAATAATCAACTAAAGTTTAAGACTGTGTATATATAGTATATTTTAAAATTCTATTGATTTGGTATAAATACTTTGTTTCAAATCTTGTTTGGTTGGTTGGTTGATTTAATTTTTTTTTTTAACATTTCAAAAATATAAGTTTATAAAGAAATTATTGTTTAGGCGATTCTATCAACATATATTTGATAAAAATTCTTTTTTCATCGTTGAATTTATAGGTTAGGTTGTACTATTTCTGTGACGTTTCATCATCCTCTACCTACTTAGCTAATATTAACGTTTATTTTCACTTTGCCCATGATTATTTTGTTCCTTTTAATAATTAGAATTGAGTAAATTAAATGTAATAGCCAACAAAATCAGAAGAACACACAGGCGTGAGGTTACTGACGTTTGTTACAACCTTTGTATACCAAATTAAAGATTAAAATCCGTACCGCTACAACCCATGAAGGGTCAGGGGTTCATTTGCTAAGATTAATTTATTTATAGAAACTAAATAAATTAATCTTAGCAAATATCATGAAAACTACTATTCTTACGAAGGTGAAGGTTATAAATTACTGTGCAGTACATTAAACTAGCTTTAATTTTATTGCTAATAGACATTTGTACGTCACATAGTTCCTGCGATATAGATTTCTCAAAATAAATTAACTAACTACTAATATTTCAGTACATTTTTATGAAATGTTGCTTTTTAAAAGACTATATCTCGAGAATTATTGGACATAAATAGCTCTATTAGGGCTAATATTTTAGCAAATTTAATCTTCTTTAAATAATGTTCTTTTTAGATTTTCAAGTGTTTTTGGTAGTTTTTAAGATATAGAGCTCCGAATAAAAATTAATTATTATTATTTTTTTTTTTTAAATTGATAGATTTATTTATTGATAGATATTACAATCTGCCACACAGTTGTGGGCAATAGGTAATATTGATGAATGATCTCATACATACTAAAATAAAAAAATAAAAAATAAAATAAAACTCTCTTAAAATATATACAAACAAAAGAATAGATAAGTGAACATAATCAGACTATCTGTATGAAAAATAAATAAATAAAATAACATAATAGTAAAATAATATATACAATATTTACAGAATCGACCTGAGGATCCCTGAGCCCACTCTATCCCCCACGTGTGAGGGGTAGAGCAGAGCTCAAGAGATCCCAGCGCATCCCTCTCGCCGCATCACTGGTAATGAGCCAGTGGAGGCTGAGCAAGTGCGCTAAAGCCGCAAACACTCAACTTGAGTGGAGAATCTGACCATTGCCAGAACTCCAATTGTCCATTGTTTATTTTAATAAGTCCCTTGCCACTGCCGTTTCAACCTTCTAGGTGGGCTGTAGGGATGGGTGGAACTAGATAAGGTTTGAACCAAAGGATTAGGATGGTTGGAAAGGTTTATATGGAATTTTGAGAATTTGGTTGGTATGAGATCAAGGACAAAAGGGATATGTAGGTCATGGTGTAGTGTTCTGTTGGAAACGTAGTAGGGTGCATTAACTATGGTTCTAAGGATTTTGGATTGAAAGGATTGGATACGTTTGATGTTCGACGGTTTAGCTGTTCCCCAAAGTTCATGTCCGTAGGTCCAGATAGGTCGGAGTATAGTCTTATAAATTAGTAGTTTGTTTTCTAGTGAGAGATGAGAGGTCCGGCTGAGCAGTCGGTATAGTTGGCCGAATCGTCTGTTGAGTTCTTGTCTTTTGAGTCTAGTATGTTGGTTCCAGGTGAGTCTTTTGTCCAAAGTGAATCCGAGGTATAGCACTGTGTCGGATCTGGGAAGAGGTATATTGTTAAGAGTAACAGGTGGGCAGAAGCTTCGGCGGAGAGTGAAGGTCACATGGGTGCATTTTGATTCATTGACTTTTATCCGCCATTGGTTGCACCATTGCTCAATCCGGGTGAGGTGTGATTGGAGATTGGATGAGGCTGTTACAGGATCGGGATGGGAGGATAGGATAGGATTATTTTTAACGTTTTGAAATTGCCTCCATTTTTTTGTTACCCCTACGTATACTTGGCAGACTCATCAATTTTGACTGGTAATTATACCTAGTTTTCAATTAAATAATCATAAATTGGGGTGAAATAACTGCCTTTTTTTTCCTCTTGAGCTCTTGTACTAACATGGTCGACTCACGACTACAGTGTAAGAGGAAACAATTTTCTGCCCAACCGGATTGGAACTCGGGTCCTTGGAGTTAGAACCTTTGTATACCAAGCATTTGGAAAAGTCTCGGATTTACGGGAAGTGGCAAACGTGTATATCCAGTGTAAAATATTTTTATTTTTATAGTAGTATTTGTCAGTACATTTTTTTAAAATATATTAATTTAGTATCCTAAAACAGGATCCTGATAAATTATTCAATAAGTTTTATCCTTAGTTAGTACCAATTAATAACTTAAATATAAAACAGAAATACTTCGACCAAATAAGTAGAATGCATTTTTCCTGGTTTTACAATTATTAATGTAAATAAATCTATTTTTATTTCAAACCATAGAATCAGGAATACTTCAGTAATCCATATCTCGCACTTGAATTAAATGTTTTTTTGTGGTGGAGGGGGAGGTAAATGAAAGGTAGAAGTACTATTACTAATCATTATTTCTTTCTTATTTTTAATTGCGTCCTTACATTCTCAAGTAAAATAAACACATGAAAAAGACTCATTTTTCGTTTGATTCTACATAAATAAGGGAGTAAAGATCAGAAATCAATAGATACATATCATTTGATAGTGACATAATTTTGTTGGCATAGTTACGGCTCACTGTCGTCCGTATAGACGCGATCTTTACAGGCATTATATAGATGTCGCCCTTACGAGCTTCCCTTTTACGACTTTTAATTTTATTAAGAATCGTAGATTATAAAAATTCATAATAAGAATCAGCAACTTTATAAGTATTTGTGAAGTCGTTTAAAAGTAGTAATCGACTCTCATTATGATAATAGGGGTTGTTAATTTACCTCTGATAGGTTTTTAGTTGGGACTTTCTTTTATTATGGAATGTTCTTTGTATCGGCATCAACATCACCCATGTCGTTAAACTATGATGACGAATCACTCTTTATTTAGTCTTTTCTCCATAGTTCATTAGTAATGAAAAAATCGTATCATATTAAATCTAATAAGGAAGGTGTTCTAATAATAAGGAAGGTGTTATAAACAAAACCAATATTATTTATTTTTGAAAAAACAAAAGAATAATTAATGTAGTGGACAGACTTAGATCATGATCCCGACACTCATTATCCAATCTGTCACTGTTCCTTTCACTTTAAAATCGAAAGTCAGATTGATCTCAAGCTGAGCTGATAATTCTCACATCACTTCAAGTACCGATCGCCGATAATGCTCGGTAGTCTATTGTTCACTTGACGTGCTCTTTTAGATCCTTTCATTAAGCTGTCTTCCTTCATTGGAGTTGAGACACTTAAAATGTTCCTTCTGCTACCCAGGAATCTTTCTTTGACTTCTGAAATTAATGCGCATGTTATACAATTGGATATCTGTCATTTTCACAACTTAAGTCAACCCCATTCTTACGTATTCAATTTATTACAAGATATCTCTACAGTGGCCCTGGTGGAAGTAAGCAAATTAATGATAAGAGGGGTTTTGAGAGTTTATATTTCATTTTAGGTTCTTTATTCGGTATTTACGGAAAAAGTTCTTATTGAAAGCTATATGTTTTGCCTAGTATTAAAAACGAAAGTCTTTACAACTCTATTAAATAACAAACTGTTACTTTGAAATGTTGTACATAATACAAAATGAAAATAAGTTATTTTTATATTTAATTATTTTTATTGGGTTTTGGGGGTGTTCTGATTCTGTTTGTTTAATCTGATCTTCATGTGCGTTTCAATTTATTGTTACTTTTCGAATTATCTTTAATACAGTAATTGTTTTTTAGGTTTTCAAGTGTTCTGATACGATTGCGCATTCGCGTTTGGGCTTTTGTTATATTTGGAGGTTTCCTTGATCATTTAAAAATATCTATTTCTAGAAATAGAGGTTCGGGAGTTTTAACCTGAGAGAGGCGTAAAGGTAATCCAAAATATTTAGCTTCTACTACTAATGGCTGAAGAAAACATCAAATACCTACAAATGATTCTTTTACGCAAAGTGAGATGTATAAAGCCTTATATGTGGTTAAATAAATGTTTTAAATATAACTTACTAGTAGAATAACTTGAGTAGATTAAAATAAAAATAAAAATTGAAGAGATATTTTATTGATTACCTAGAAATTAATTGGTGTTAACAAAGAAAATAAATTTACCAATAATAAAATAAATAATTAATTATTTATGCGAAAAAATATGTAAAATAAGCGCGTACGTAACACGGAACAATTTTAGTAATACAAATCCTTATTTGGTGTTGCATCAGTTTATCAGTATAGTTAAATTTATCATTTAAACGTTGTGAATCATTTACTAAAATTACGGAAATATTTGTAATGCAAATTGAATGTAATGGTGCTTTCACATTCATTACATTCAAAAGTTGATTAGGTATTTACCAAAGACGTATCTTATTTATAATTTTGAAGGGGCATTACCTGATATATAAAAAAAATCTTATGATGAACAATACGAAACAATTTTGACCAAACTCACTACAAAACATTACGGGGAACTGATGGATCGAGGGAAATGACCGAAAAATGAAGGAAAAAAAAATGAGTGAAAGTAGCATTCATAAGAAAAACACGATTGAGGTGTTTAGTTGTCATAAAATGGTCATTTAGAGGGGAGATTTAAAGTGGGACTCATTTGTTCTCTTCTAAGAAGTATCGCACAATATACATCACCGAACATGATGAATGATCGGGACGGATTGGAGATTTAGTTTTTCGCGGGAGAGGGGCCGCCTCGCGATTACTAGATCTGAACCACAAAATAGAACCACAATAAGCCGCTACCTTTGCCCTAGTTCGGGCTCCCCGGTACTGAATATTTCAGTGTCACATTGGTGTTAGTGTGCTAAAATAAAATGGAATACAATGATGGTGTAAAGGATAAAGCATGCATGCTTGTGATCATATCTACAAACAGTAGTTAATATATATAAGCTTACTAATTCTGCTTTCTAAAATTTAAAAAAAATAATCTCGTTTTTGAAAGTTAACTATTGATCCTTCGATATGTTTACATTAAAAATGTTTATGTGCGCCTTCAACTCAAGGCCAGGCGCTCCTTCACTTTTGATTGGCCGGTTGGATTGTGGCGGACTGTATATAATTAATTATAATGAAAATAAAACATTTTTAACAGAAAGAAAAATCTAGTGATGGGCGAAACAAAAATATTTATGAGGTGTAGATAGTTGACCGTAGATTACTGATTGGAGAAGATGGTCGTGGGGTGCGGTCAGCAAAGAACAACATAAATAAAAAAAAAAATTTATTTATGTTGTTCTTTGCTGACCGCACCCCTCCCCCGTCTTCCCCCGACCATCTTCTCCAATCAAAACTATTTATTGTTAGAAATAGTTAATTAATTTTTATTAATTACACTATGAATTCAATAATGCTAATGATGGTGGTGTGAATTATATGGATTGGTGAGGACTTACTCTTGGTATAGGTTGTCTTCTCCAGATTACTTGATTTCCTCTCTCCTTCTCTATTCCGGGAGGTACCGCAGAGTGTCTCTACTTAAAAGAAAAAAAAAAGACTGGTTCTAGAAAAAGAAGAAGGCTCTCTCATGCACAAGTTTCTTCTTCTCCCCACAGAGGGGGCTAGGAGGAGTTAAGCTTCTGGCCACATGGGGAGCTAGTAGTGTCTACATTATGAGAGCCCCAATCCAGACTTTCGGTTCCCGAAACAACTTTAGTATATACTTGGATAAATCTGGCGGTCAAGCGTGATTCGGACCAAATCACCTATTTGCTCAACCGTTGGTGTAGTAACAGTACTTCCTTACATAGTTCTGTACCCCTGATCTTTAGGGACGTGTCGATTGTGCGGGTTGGGCGAAGGTCCCAGAGCGCTCGGTTCGAAACGTTGTGGGTTCGATTCACACCTAGGGCAGTTAATATTTATTTTTGGCGGTCCCGAAAAATAAATCTTGACACTCCCACCTTAGGACGCTGCGGCAACACAGGTAGCCGTCAGGGGTTGGCAGAAAGGACTATGAGGCCCACTTGCCGGACTTGTTCCCTCCACCAAATACCAATACATCTAACCCTTCATGGGTTTTAGCGGTAGAGATTTGTTCTTTTTTTATATACTTGGATATATTTCTTTTCTGTACCAATCCAAAATTAAAATACAATTTAAGCAATTTAGCCAGAATCTTTTCTGAAAGCTCCCAGATGAAGACCTGAAAATCAGGTCGAAACGTCGGCAAGAATAAATAATTTTTTTTTATTTGTTTTTTTTTGCTGACCGCACCCCCAGACCATCTTCTTCACTTAAAATATATTATTATTTCTGAAGATAAATAGTAAAAATACTTTGTAATATTTTTTGCTGACATTGACATTGAAAAGCGTATATAATATTAGTTAAATTGATTATTGTAAAAGACGAAAAACTGTTATGTTCTACGTCCCAAGACATTCGAATACCTTTACAATGGACATTTCTTATCAAAAATTTCTTTAGTCGTGACGAATTTATACTAACCTCACATTACACTACATAAAAATTAAGGTCTTGTTATCAATAGAACGACATCAAAGTCGAAACCAGTGGTCCTCAACCCCTATAACTCTGCAGACCACTGAACCAGTAATTAAACAATGTGCTGACCACACCCATTGCTGATTTCGGCCAAAGGGAGTTCAATTATGAAAATGCTTAAAGATTATGTGTATTTTGGGGCCCTTTTTAAATGCATTTATTTGTTAAAACCTTTCAACTTACACTAAAACATGAAGAAAGATAAACAAAAAATCTAACATTAAGTCCTCACAAGATGGCCTGGTGAAAAATGTTTTTAGAGTTCTACTACTGGGTAGTTTCTCTACATGCTGTATCATATCATTATGATCTTACTTCAAATTTGCTTGTTGTATTTTGTATACAGTTGTTAATATCAATAAATAAATTTAAAAAAAAGTCACAAAATGTTAAATGTCCCAGACCATCCCGCGGGACAACACCTAGAAACTTAGGTCAAAAAGGACTTCTTCTTTTAAAGCATACGAGATCTCGAAGCCATTATTGTTATTATTATGCTGTCCTTAGCGTAGGTGAGAAATGAATAAAAATTAATAAATAAATTGACTAGGACTCTTGACATTTTTATATTTAGGACACTGAATCCCATTGGGATTCAATGCTCATTATTATTATCGATCAGTTTCGACTATTATTGCCAATGAGAAATTAATTCATCAACGGTACAGGTCATCCCTGAGTATTAAGAGCCCCATATTAAAATTATAACGGAATTCTCTACACAATTCTCCAATGAAAATTCAAGTTACCTTACAACAAGTAAGATCTCGAAGAAATGTTTGTGTTATTATTTTTTTTATAAAAGAAATTAGTACTTTTAATCTGCCTTAATTGTTTTTCCAGTAACTCCCTGAAAACTCAGATATCTACTTACTAGGATATAATGACATTTCAATTTCATGTCGATCTTATTGATTAATGATTCATGTTGAAGCTACACAGTTAGATTTTAATCATTCTCTTTAAAATTAATTTAATTAAACTAAATTCTCATTGGGCCAGGTTTATTAATTTAACTACTTCGTTGAAGGTTCATAATGAAATAGTATTTTTAAGGATCAAAAATGCCCATTGAAACTTTATTTTGATAATTAACGGCAAACAATTAATTTACATTACGTTTTTATTAGCTCTAAAATGAAAAAAAAAAATATGGAAAAATATTACTTGGCCCCATACATGTGCAGATGAGCTCGATATTTCCAGAATTTAGGGATAAATATCGTTTCCTCATATACCGACATATCTCATTAGCTAAATTACATAATTAATTTTTCAAAATACTTTCTTATTTTAATTTATAAATTTTTTCTATATTGCATGACAAAAACCTGATGCCATGCGTGGATCACATAAATTTCACTTATCATTCTACTTCTGAGTTGAAATTAATTCTCGCTCGTTTCAGAACAAATGTTTTTATATTATTCACTGTGGAAATGTTTTGTGGTACTACTTTTCCAAAAGAGCCTTTCAGATTGACTAACTCCAATTTCAACAATTTTTAGAAAATTAATTTTAATAATAATCCACGTTGCACAGTTCTTACGTTTTATCGTCGTAAAATTACTGTTTATAAAAATACAAACAGATTACGTTCTGCTCTTAACCATTAATTCATTGTTAAATTGTTAAAGAATCAATATTAAAAATACTAAGAATGATTTTATGGAGTTAGTCATCCTCTGAACTGAACTACTCACATATAGAATAAGTAAAATTAGAAAGTAATTTTTTAATAACGATTGTGACATGAAAACAGTTAGCAGAATGGCGAAACGGTATAGCGAACTGCGCATGCGCCGTCTAGTTAACACTTTAACTCCTGTTAAAATAGGTCTTTTATTTATAGGTTATTCGTTATTATCCGTGATCTACTACTTTCTATGTCAAATATTACATGTTCTAACATCTCAGGAAACAAGCCTGTACAGGTAGTTAACATATTTTACCATTAATTATTCTAACATATAGATTACATTATTCTGTTTAAACCAATCTATCCTACCCTCCTAAATACTCCACTAAATCATGCTTTGAATGGTTATCATTGTTATCACACATTTCTTCGTTTCCTTGGCACACATAAACGGTTCAGCACACTTTAGATTGTGAAAATGACATTTATAAGCTAGATCACACTTCCTTTTAACTCAAGAGTTCCTAAAAAAACTGATGAACTGACCGATTAATGAATGGTAGCGTACAACTTGATAGGAGCATGTTAGTGTTTTTTAAAATTTTAATTCCCAATCAATGTATAATGGTGTAGGAAGATTTGACAAGGGTAATCAGTACTGCATCCTTCTATGGTTTGGTCATAACATGGTGTCAGTGATATTCTTTTAGCAAAGATTTCTCTTGAGCTACTTTCTATGTGAACATATATTTAGAATAGAAATATAGAATTGACACATGAATTTTCCTTTTGAATAATTATCATTATCAAAAAAGTTTTGCAACCTTTCCAGTTACCTAACATCTTTCCAAACAAACGTTTTTGCTTCATTTGCCAATGTACATGAGATGTCACTTCAATCAGTGTCTTTCGAGAATGATCATTTTTTGATTATGATCAACTCAAGTTACAACAGTATCTGGTCCGGTAAAAAGAGTATACAAAATGAAGGCAGTTTCATGAACTGTATTATCATATAGAGGTATTCATGTATGCATCTCCTCATGTTTATGTTATGTTAACATTAAAACTCAATGAAGACTTAGCTGTTTCTCTTGCAGATACCAATAAAAACTTGTTTATTTCATTCGTGAACTGTGTTGCTTTCTCGGAAAAGTAAGCCGCTAATTAATTTTTAGTATTCGCATAAAATAATTGTATATATCTTCATTAAGGATTGCCAATTTAGGAAGTATCGCTCATCTTATACTCAGTAGGTTGGGTTTTGCCTTACGTACGGACTTCAGTTGATAGGCTTCATTATAACATAGTAATATATTAAATAAATTTTTTCAATTTCCTGAGACTTAATTTAAAACTATTTGTATTCATTTATTTATATGATATTTGATAGTGTAGATTAATCGAAAATTAAAAGTTTTAAAAATGGATGAAGTTTTTAAACAATAGGATGATTTTTAAATTTTGATGCGAGGTGAGAATTTATATTTGAAGATTGTCTTTGAGAATGGCCGAATTGGCCGAAACGTTGGACTATTGATATTGTTGTTACCTCGTTTTTTATTGTTACTGTATTTTACTTAGGTGAGCTCCAAGGGAAATCAACAAACACACTTTAAACAAAAACACCTATTTATTGCAATTACAAGAAAATAAAATCATGATGAAAATAAACATGCTTCATGCATAAGCAAAGTAACCTAACCTAAGAAACAAATATGAACAAATATATTAATAACTACAATAGGGCGTGCACGATTAATCAAGGAAAAAATTATGTACTATTTACAAAAATCAAATGAAACACTACCTTCACTGTCCATGCTTTACTAGTAATGTTTTTAATAAACCTGGCCAGGAATAAATTACTTTGTTTGCATGCTTTTCCCACTAAGCGGCTAGTGTACTTCATGCAGCTTCCCACGTCAGTTTCTCATTGATGTTGGTGCTGTATAATATGATTATACCTTTTTGTAAAGACTGGTACACTGAGGTAACCTAATCATTAGCACGTGGTACTCATACTGCTATTTTTCAGGGACAACCTCAACGCTACCTGTCGAAAGGTTATCGTTGCAACAGCTAGGTTTGAGACACCTGTTATTATCTAAGATCAGTAGGCGTCCCCCGCAACAATATAATAAAGAATGTTGAGACTAAACAAGGATACCATTTAATTTATTTAATAAGTAGTAATATATTTCAGTTGCCAGCTCAATTCATCTACAATGTCACCACAGGTTTTAATAATAGGTCTCTTTCTCATGGCTTGCACTTCTACCATACCACCGTTAGTTTTACACGTGTACCTGCTATTTTAAGTCATAGATAGGTATGAATCGAAATATTCAGATGAAGTGACGTATTCATTAAATTAATGAGATAGACGAAGACTGGTGATAGTAACAGTAGAAGATTAAAAATATATATATATATTAATAATAATAGGGACTAAACGTTTTCCTTCTTTCATGCTCAACAGAAAATTTCCTATATGAATTTGAGTACGAGCTATTTTTAAAGGGGCTAATCAAAACGCTATGAGTAAATCTCACACTTGGCGACCATCACGGATTTATGATGTCATTAAAACAAAACCTCACAATTGGAAGTATCCCGGTATACCACTATTTTGTAGCATATGATAAAGAGATTTCACATACATATATTCATTACAACACAATACCAAGGGATTCGGCTTGCTTTTTATTGTAACTGGTGATGATAAGTTTGATAAATGTATCATTTGTGAATAACTCACAAACTGTTGAGGATGAGAAAAACTTGAGTAGGACTAAATTTTATCTCTATTTCGTGAGCGACAGCAAATGTCTAATGCTAATATTGCGTACAAGCATTCTGAAAGGAAATGATCTTGATGCAATGAGTACATCTCACATATGTAATCTTGGATTTATGACCTCATAAAAACTAAACAGCGTAATTTAAAGGTAAACCCAATACTGAACCATTATAGTACAAGAGCCGGGAAGAAAAAAAAGCCAGTTATCTCACCCCAATTTTTGATTGCTTTAATGAAAACTATGTATAATTACCAGTCAAAATTGATGAGTCTACCAAGTATAGGTAGGCAATAATAAAAAATAATGGATATAAAATAATGGCGGCTGTTTCAAAAGCTTAATTTTCATTCGGAGCTCTATATCTTAAAAACTACCAACAACACTAGAAAATCTAAGAGAACATTATTTAAAGAAGAGTAAATTTGCTGAAATATTAGCCCAAATAGTGCTATTTACGTCCAATGGTTCTCGAGATATAGCTTTTTAAAAAGCAAAATATCTTAAAAATCTACCATAAAGAAATTTATGACCTTTACCTTCGTAGGAATAGTAGTTTTGATGATATTTGCTAAAATAAATTGATTTATAGTTGTTCGGACAATAAGTTTGATTTATGAAAAACTTCATTTAAGAAACCATTGGACGTATAGATGTCTGTCAGCGCTCAAATTAAAACTAGTTAAATTTACTACAAAATAGCTTGTCTATATAAATAAAAGTAATTAAAAGGAGCTGTTTGTAGGAATCCTTGAAAATGACCTAAGTGGTCGAAACTTCGGAAGTATAAAAACAATAAAGTTGAGAGAAAAAGGATCAAAATTGTTTTAAAGAAACTAAACCACTCTCAAACAAGTATATTAATAAAAAATAAATCTAGCTTGTCTATGTCAAAATGTTTATCTTTGTAGGAGTAGTAGTTTTTATGATATTTGACAAAATAAACTCACAAAATGTCAATTTCTAGTTGTTCGTATAAAATGTTCGATTTTTGAAAAAATATATCTTTAGATCCATAAGACGCACATATGTCTGCCAACACTCAAAATAAAGGAAATTTAACTTACTATAAAGTAGTTTATGACACTTATCTTCGCAGGGATAGTAGTTTTTATGATATAATTTGGCAAATGAAAATTTGTCGGAACAACTATAAATCAATTTATTTTAGCAAATTTCTTGTAAACTATTACTCCTACGAAGATAAACATGATAAACTAAATTATAGCTCATTAAACTAGCTTTAATTTGAGTGCTAATAGACATCTGTACGTCAAATGGTTCTTGAGATATGAAATTTTCAAAATAAATTCACTAACTACTGATCTTTCAGTGTTGCTTTTTATGAAATGTTGCTTTTTAAAAAGCTTTATCTAGAAAACTATTTAACCTAAATTATTCTATTAGGGCGCATATTTTAGAAAATTGACTCTTCTTTAAATGAAGTTCTCTTAGGTTTTCTTGTGTTGTTTCTACTTCTTATGATATAGAGCTCCAAATGAAAAATTAGTTTTTTTTATCGCTTAACAGTCGCCATTTTTTATTCCCCCTGCCTATACTTGGGAGACTTATTAATTTTGACTATTAATTATACCTAGTTTTCATTAAAGTAATCAAAAATAGGGGTGAGATAACAGTTTTTTTCTCCTCTTGGGCTCTTGTACTATTATGAAGCATGTAATACAGAGATTTCACAGTCACATCTTCCCTTCACAATCAATTCAACGGAAGGTAAATATTTGCAGTTGGCCTCTCGACTAAAAAGTGATAGTAATTAGAATCAAAATTTTGTCCTTTTTTAATATTCTTTCGTGGTTTTTAAGATTCTGTGTACCTCATCTGTTCTTTCTTATACAGGATATTAATATAGAATATGAGCTGATGTTGAAAAAGTTCGGAAAAAGGACAGAGCTGAAGTGCATTTTATATCCATTTCATAGCGCTTAGAACAAGATTTTTGGGATCATGAAATGCAGATATAAAATGTTATCCTCTACTCCGTCTGCGATGACTCTCGGGAGAGCCTTATAATAAGTCCTTTAATTTATGGGGAAAATGCAACAATGGAAATGATATTTTGTTTCTTTAATTTTCTTGATTTGTTAATTATTTATTATTTTTTAAACATGATTAGCGCAGTTGTGATTGACAATAGCTGATACTTTAGTTACATCCTTAAAAGAAATACGCAATTTTCAAATATTTATAATAAGTGATGAAAGACCTTTTACGTTTAAGATATACAGTTTAAAATTCTCATCTCGCAATACTTAAGTTCATTCAGGACGCAGAACTGACTCGATGCATTCCTCTGCTAAATCTCGGTTCGATTAGCAGCGGGTTACATAAACTTCGTCCTGTTACGTGTGGCTGAAAAACCAGTTGGGATTAAAAAAAAAAAATTTGTAACATTATTCCGCTCTCTGAGTATAGGTCTCGAATTGTAAGTATAGTTACTCGGTGATCTGGCTACAGCAATGTTCATAATTGCAAGAATCATTCCATTATACTCCACAGAACTCAATCTGAAAATAAAAACTTTTAAGACAGATGTTAGGATTGAGGGTCCGAAAAATAAAATGATAATGAAGAATATCGTCCCTTAAAAGACGGTTGAATATTGAATTTCGGAGATGTAATCTTTGATCAGATATTATATATGCAATAAAGATATTTAAAATGAGTCAATCTTAATGTATAAAATATCACGAACACATAATTAAATCGCCTCTGATTCATGTAAAAATGCATCACCCAGGAAGAACAATGAGGCCAGTGCTTCGAAAACAAGATTACGTAAAATACTTGACCTAAAATTAGATGAAGAAATAGGTGAAAATTTGGGTCTTAACATTGCGCAAAACCTTGTGAATTTCAGCTGATTAAAATTTGACCCTTTAGTAATTGCGGAGTCGTGGACATTTCACTGTTTATATGTTCTATCTAGGTACACTCATGATTAATCAAACGGAGAAAATGTATAAGATGTATAATAAATTTTCGACATAAAGGGGTTGCAGGTCTCAACCTGCTTTTCCCTTTTCTCTGGTGCAGAAGAAAAACTCGGCATAAATTCAAATTTTTCTCTTTATTCAGTGACTAAATGCTGGAAATATTACTGTTTTTAATAATAATTTAATGATTAAATGTACCAAATTACACATGTTTTACAGTAACATTATGTGTCTTTCTGTTTAAAAACTATTTCGGCTACTTTCTGAGAAAATATGGAATTATGTAAAGAGCATTTTCAAATTAATAAATGAATCTTCAATGCTTCTGATTATTGTTTTGTTTTTTTTACTCTGAATCATTATAAATATACCTTATACTCTCTGCTCTCACGACCTACAAACTATGAATGAATACCATTAATATTCTTGTGAAGGATTCTTTCTGAATTGAAAGGAGTAAAGGCTAGGCCAACCCACCTTCCAGTACGGCTGATTGAATCCAGTCTGTTATTCATTGGACATCGCAATCACTCTAACGGATACAGGAAAACTCATTGAATTAGAAAAATTTTCCCTTTGGAACAAGATTATCTACCCGTTAGGACAACAGCTCTAAAAATAAGTTTATTTGTATAAGTTGGTACTGACTGCCAATTTTCTATGAATTGCTTTTGTATAGATGGAAAAAGAAATAATCAGAACGAAGAGTGAAATTATACGACATAATACAAATATAAAATGTGACTTACATGTTATATAATAGTTTTATATTTACATGTTATAATGTGCTATAATGGTTATAGTACGACTAACTAAAATGTAGAAACAAAAATGCTAAAATATTGTGATTGCAACTTTATCTATTTTTTTTTTTGTTTAAACCACAGTGGCTGTTCTTTTAGAAGTAGAATGTCAAAAGGGCCATTCTACAAAGAAAAACGAAAAAATATTGGCCCTTTTAACACTTCTACAGGGACAGGTCGAAAAATACAGATCACTACAGGATGATACTCGGAATTTTTCAATTTCTTTTTATAACGATATAATAAGGGTATTCATGATCTTTAGTATAACATATTAAAGTGTGTTTGATGGAAAAAGTTGTGTTAAAAAAGAGAAGTATTTCCTTCTTTTATATGTTAAAATGATTTAACATTTAACATGGTTGAGAGTCTGGTAATAGGTCTGCTAAATGGAGAATGACGTCACACAACATACCAGCTGAGATCCATATTGTTTGCTGTCGTTTTGGTAGATTAGTTGCCCGAGTTCGTGTTTGGTTTGTGTTGTATTTATTTTGGAAGTTTTTAAAATTCTATTAAAGTAATGGATAAAAATAATTAAATTATGGAAAGTTTTGGAAAGAAAGGTTGTAGAGTTGCATTTAACTTATAACAAGGACTTTGAATTAGGCTGCTCACATTCCTATACTTATAACATTTAGCATGTTAAAACTTCTTATATTTAACCTGGGAAAGGTTATTGCCGCTTGTTTAGGTTACTCCTTCTTTTACCTCTCCATCTATACTCAATTCAATTTGCTCTGGCCTCCTCGTAATGGTAAGACAAAAGACATTTTGCTCACTTGGACACCTCCTGCGTTTTTTATTTTAAATCATGAGCCCTGGCAAGAAGATCTTTGATCTTTTACGAAATCTGGATTCTTCTGCCCCTGATGGAAGAGCTAAAAATTACAATTTCAAATTCAAATTGCATTAAAAGTATTCTTAAAGATTATTTTCATAATCACATAAAAAAAGTAGTATTTGCTCACGGGACACATCTTAGGGAACAACGTATGACACTCCTGCCGGGTTAACACATAATGAATACCCTTTATATATTATAGCGAATATTGTTTGTAGTAGATTTCAATACACTTTTTTTAATGTTTGATATTTACTGATACAATTCATTATTTAAATTATAAGCTTTTGTGTGATAAATTTTAAAGTATTTTCACAAAGGAAATTCATTATAGGTATCACGAATTGGTATCATCTTCTTGGAATAACATACCTGTCCTTAAATTAGTCCAGTTGATGCAGCGGAGTATGTCTCCTGTTTCATAAAATTATCAATATATTGTAACTCACAAAACTATTCAACCTAGTTCTAAGTGGACATTCTATTCCTTCAAGCAGTCCCTGTGGTTTAAAAAAAAATAATATTGCTACCATATTATTTTTATATTTTGGTTTTTTTATTTTAGATGGTGGTACTAATGATTATTGTTGTAAATGTAAATTATATGTTATATTCCTCTTATGTAATATAATACCACTCTTCTTTTTGATTTTTTAAAATAATTATATACGACTCTTTTTGAATTTTTATAATATTATAAAATTTTTATAATACGACTCTTTTTGATTTTTGTTCATAATTTTAAGTTTCTTCTTATCTCTAATTCATGTTTCAACAAACACTTTAAAAATTTTGTAGTCCCTAACTTTGACAACAATAACTGACGCATTCGGTTGCATATTGTAAAGTATTGAGGTAGGAATCACTTGAGTTAGGTTTTTACTGAAATTAATGAACTTTCAAGAAAATAAGAGGTAAAACTCAAGACATGATGAAAATCATAGACGTCTTAGTCCAAGTCCAATTTTATTTAATATTTTTAATTTATATTTTGATAATTAAACATTTTGGTATTGTACATGGATGATTGACCATATGTGAATTAAAAGGATATGGCCAGGGTTACAGATAAGAAAAAATATTTTTTTTAGGACATAAATAAAATTTTGATTTTCATTACCGCAACTTTTTTAAAAATTTTTATTAAACAATAATAATACAATAAGCCACAAGGGCAATAAGAATGAGCGTTTTAACTATTCATTGATAATATACATATGTACAAAAAAGAGTCAAAAAAAGAAAAGAAAAAATGGTAACAATAATAGTAACAAAAAAACATTATAATTTATAATGAAGATAAAGAAAATTAAGTTTAAGTTATTAAAATACATACATAGATAACACATTTACACCTACATAAAATATTTTAATTCAGCCCTAGATACTCTGAACTAAGCTTTGCAAAGTTCATGTGGAAGGCAAAGCAGAGCTGTAAGAGATCCCAGTGCTTCTCTCCTAGCCACGTTACCGGTATTGAACACCAGTGGAGGCTGAGTCAGAGCAATTAAGACAAACAATTAATGATTGATTCAAAAGATAAAGTAACATTAATAACTTTAATTTAGTACTAAGTTTAGAATAGATTTAAGAATTTTTTTTTAAATATAAAAATAGGATCTCTCGAATTGAAAAGAAAATGTCCATACGGATCGTATGGCATTAACTAGATTCCAAAAAATATAGATAATTTGAAGATTTAATTATAATAAACACCATCCGATTTCCGAAACCATTATCTTATGAGTTTAATACGCGCAAAAGAAAAGTTTCAGCAGAAGACATATTCAAATGCAAAACACGTTAATGATAGAATGGGATAAAAACTTATTAAACAAAGGTTAATGTCATGTTGAAAAATTTCTGTTAATTATAAAAATACAGTAATACTATCAACTTTAATTTAATATTAAGTTTAAAATAGATTAACTGCTAAAGTAGATTACATGGTAACTGTAATAGTGAGAGAACAGTATGATTTATTTCCAAAAAAAATTATTTCTCCCAACTTAATATCAATCAGAAAAATGTTTGTACTCTTGTTCAATTATTTCTTTTTTTTTTGGTTTTATTATTTATTTTTTTAGTATTTTTTAAGTAAAAAACAATGAAAATAGTCAAATTTGATTCAAAGAAGGCCTAGTTCAATAATTCAGTTTCGCAAGATTAATCTTAAGCTAGTCAAAGTTAATCTTGATATAGATTTCTCATTATAAGAAATTACGTTTTGGCCAAACGATATATTTAACGGATACTAAACCCTCCGCGCATCGCTCTGATTTCACTTCCGAGGTGGCGCCAATACAGAAATAATAGTACAAGAGCCCAAGAGGAGAAAAAAGGCAGTTATCTCACCCCAATTTTTAATGAAAACTATGTATAATTAATAGTCAAAATTGATGAGCCTGCCAAGTATAGGTAGGGGGAATAAAAAAAATACATAGTTTTTATTGAAGTAATCAAAAATTGGGGTGAGATAACTGCCTTTTTTTCTTCCCGGCTCTTGTACTATAAGAGGCTGATACAGGATCTACTTGAAAGACAAACGCTTAGATCGCTCGGCATTAACACTCATTTACCAATGTTTTCTCGAGACGACTAGGTCAACCTTATTGAGGCTACCAACGGTACCGGGCACGAGCTGAATTTGAATCCTCACAAAGCCCGACCTGAAGCCCCAGCTAATGCGATATGGAACAGTTCCTATCTCACACTGTATCTCTTTTCTACTCTATAGGAGGTGGAAATTTTAACTACTTGTATCTTTTTTAGTACATAGAAGTGTGGGACAAAAAGAAGTTTCAATTACTATACGAGGAGAAGATGGTTGGGAGAGGGCGGTCAAAATAAAACACAAATAAGTCAAGATAACAACCAATGAACCTATGAAAATAAACAGAATGACATAAAGTAAATAATTTTACAGAATGGAATTAATAAAATAAAGTGATGAGACAAGTAGAAAATAAAATGTATACATAGGTAATTGAATAAGTAGGTAAAATAACATAATTAAGGAAATAAAATAAAAATGAAGTTATATAATGCAAAGAAATATGAATATATTAGTTATTATTAATTTAAAAATTAAAATTATGGAACGAAAAATAAAATTGAGAGAAAGTTAGAGTTTCATCTACTTATGTTCGTTTTATTTTGACCGCACCCCCACCATCTCCTCGTATAAGTCATCCACGGTCAACTATCTCTCATAATTTTCAATTACTATAATTTAAAACAATAGATTTTGAGTAGTTAATTCATTTTATAATTTCAATTACTTGATGAGCCGCTGTAATAATGATAATGTTATAAAATTACAATTACTAATTGAACCAAACTAATCAATCGTAATCGCATTTGGCTGTAATTAGCAATTGCAATCTGATGTTTGACTGATCGGTAGAAAATGAAGATTTTTATGATTATTGGTTCAATCACCGGTACTTACACCGACTACCTTAGTATACGATGAAAGTAAGAACCTATTCTAACTAGGGCATCAAGGTCTAAATTCTTTAATGGTTCCTCAAAGAAATAAAAGACAACGGGATTCTAACCGGCGCATAGTGGGCCAAACAGCTAGTTTAGCATGACAAATTAAAATTTTGAATATGTTTATAGGAATTATTGATATCAAATCTAGTTTAGCAGTATTTAGCGACACTGAATCCGAAATACTGACTTCAGTTGTTCACTCAGAGAATTCAAACGCATCATAGCGAAAACAAAGGATCCTTGTATTTTCCTTCATTTGTTTAATTATCAGCTAGGATAGATTTCCTGTTGAAATGGTATTTGGTACTGAAGTTATTTAACTATTTAAATATAAACTTGTATTGATTATATATTAAAGTAAATTATAGCCCGAATAGATTTTGAAAGAGGTACTAAAACTCAGATGAAAAAAATCAGATGCAAAAACAAGTTTACCCACGTTTTATGAACTGGGAGTTCCAGTTGACGGAAATATTCGATAAATTCGAAACAATAATTAAAATTCATCTAAAGCAATATATATGGTTTAAATTCAACTTTGACGGGTTTGCGACTGCAGAGGCGCTGGTTCGAATACGGCCTATAGGGTTGACTTTTATATCTGTGGCGGTCCCACGAAATGAAAACATTACCCATACACCATAGTTAAAATAGGGTAATAACTTGAAAATAATCTCTCTGTACGTCAGAAATGACTAGGAAGGTCATGAAAAAATAAATTATATTACTTCGTCTATTCACAACATATTGATTCATCTATGAAAAATAATAAGATATGCAATTCATAAGCAAAATTTTTGAATTAACAACAATAGAAAGTGCTAAATCTGACATCTGACAACATCGGATCCGAAAAATATTGAGACTTCTAACTCCTTAAGATTGCTTTCCCTGACTTTATTTTCCGATCCATTTATTGTGCTCTCAAGTAATGCAAAAAATTATCGCAATCCATCCCGTAATGCTCTTACCTGAAGTACTGCCACCCCCGGGATCCATTCAGTTGAGGCTTTGTCTTCTGGGACCGGTTGAGAAGTTTAAGAGATAATTTATAATAGTTTTGTATGCATTTTGTCTTTATTTTTTAAAATAATATATTTTATCACAAACAAATGTATATTTATATTGTTATTTTTGACTTATTATAAAGTTCATTCATTCCCTGTCCTCTATTATTTAGATTTAGGATTAAGATTGTCAAGATCCATCCTCAGCGGTTCGTATTTTTTTAATATTTTATTTTATACCAGATCGGCCCGGTATGGACCTTACATGGTTGATATAACCGTTATATTATACATTTTTTTGTAGTTGATTATGGGGGGGGGGGTATAGTCTCGTACAAAAGACACCCCTAACTATATACATGTCGTTATTAAAAGAAGAAAAAAAGTAATAAAATAAATAGATAAGAGTAATGCATCTTCATAAAAGAGGAAAGTAAAATTAATAACAAAAAATAATGATATTGGTACGCTTAAATAAAATAAACAATTGCCTTCTGATGGTGAAAAGAAACAAGTTAATTCGAAAAAGGGACGAGAGAATAAAATAGAAAAAAAAATTAATAAATAAAATGTTATTACTCATTTTATTTATTCATTATTATTTTTTTTCTATTTTCTTCTCTTTAAAAAGTAAAATTGGGGTAGTGTGACTATGAATTAATTATATATTTATTAAGATTTATAACAGGATATCCTGCAGCAGCCTGGACTTCAGTCTTCAGGTTGTGGTTGGGTTTCCCAGGTTTCACTGTTCCTTTAACTGTCGGCAACTGGGAATGGAACTTCATGAACCGCTTTTTGATGTAATCCTCTATTGACTCCATATGTAATTCGTGATGCAATTGGCTATTTCTTATGAACCAAGGAGCATTAACTGCGATTCTTAGGACTTTATTTTGAAAAGATTGTAGTTTTCTTCTTTTCTTGTAGGATGCCGCTCCCCAGACTTCACAGCCGTACATCATTAGTGGCCTGAGAATTGTTTTAAATATAGGAACAGTTGTTTCTGGTTTTAGTTTGGAATTTCTGTTTAGGATAAGATATAGCATTGCTAACCTTGCATAAGTTTGAGTTAGTTTGATGTAGCGGTTGGTAGGGCCTCTGTAAATTATAAAATTACTCAATAAATCAATTTAATATCCAAAACAGTCTCAACACTATTTATTTATTTGTCCTGGACAAATAAATAATTAGTGTTGAGACTGTTTTGGATATTAAATTGATTTATTGATAAATATTACCTGGTCTCGAAAAATTTTTGAAATAATATAATTATAAAATTACTTAAAATATATTTTTTTAAATAATGAAATATCAGCATAATATGAAATATTTTTCAAGTTATTAATTTTCCTAACTATTAAAAAAAAAAATCTGATGTAGAAAACGTAGGCTTCTGATATCCTTCTTGACCCTGCTTTATTTACAGTGAATTTAAAAATTCCAATAATGATATAGGTTTCCACCGTACTTGAAATATTGCATAAAAAAAAATCTGAAGGTTAGGGAAATAAAAAGCTATAAAGAATATTGATTTGCAGTGAGGTTGGTTTTAACAATACCCAAAAATTCCCAAAATTTGAGATATCCTTTTTTATTTTATTTTTTTATAACGTGTTATTACGTTGCGATGATTAATTAGATCCGAAACCCGAATTTCAGGTTTACAACCTCACCAGCCACCAGATTCACTAAAAAAAAAAGAAAAAAAAACAACAAAATTTTGATACTTTGTCAATTTTTCTGTTATGAGTAGAAAACTAACATGTTATATGAAATTAAGGCAGACAAAATTTCTAACAAAATATTAATGCTTTATATCATTTTTAGTCGAGCTGAGATACAGCTCTCTAGCTTTTCGGAAAGTCTACTTTTCGATATTCTGTGAAAATCGTTATAAAATACGATATTTTTACGAAACCATGTCTGAAATTTGTAAAAAAGTTTTAGACATATTAGGCTCATACTTGGTAATAACTAAACATTTTTTTTTTTTATACTTATCATAATGATTTTCATATCGCTTTTTTGTGTTCATATGAACTGAAATAGTTGTTCACAAAGAACAAAAATGTGACCTTTGTTAGGACCACTGAAGCATTTTAGCTAGGGCAAAATGGAATGTAATAAACACATTTTGTAAGACTTTTTATCTTCTTTAATTTTATATATTATACCAATCTTTGAGAAATGCTTACTTTTCTAGTTTCAATAGGAAAACTTGAAAAAGTTCCAAATTTTATGCTTGATATAGAAATTATGTTGACTTTAATTTTGTGTAGAGCATTTATCTTCAAAAAGTGCTTAGTTTTCTAGTTTCTAGTTATTTGGACTCAGAACTATAAAACGTATAAACAACAGCTAAGAAAAACATATCTGTGTATTTTTTGTTTTTGTTTTCAACCGTTTGTTGAATGAAATTTCGTTTTAGTTGAGTACATTAGTGATCCACATAATGTTGTTTTAGGAGCGGAATTTAACTTTTAAAATTGTTTTCGCTTTAAAAAAACTTTCTCTGTTCTTTAAAATTCTATATTTTATACTCTATTAATTATAATCAAGCTTAATATATCGTCGGATCCTTAAAAATAGTATTCGATACAAACAAACGTTTCATTTTTTAATGGTTTGGATTCAGATAGCTTTGTATCATGTACATTAAGCTATGGAGTTTGAGAGATAAACATTTTTTTTTTTTAAAAGAGACTTCCTCTACTTTGAGTAGCGGAAGAAGTAAAAAAGAATGTTTAAACAAATAAATTAAATACAATAAAAAATACAAATTTATATTCCACAGAATTAATATTATCATATCATTTCATATTTCGTAAATTATTCCATAAGGACTATTTGAGAAGGTTTAATTATAAAGTAAGTCTGCGCTTGTGTAGAGTTTTTTCCCATTCAGAATTAATATATTCACATATTAAGAATAAAAAATGCTAGGAGAGCTCAAAAAGGTTCTGTCAAAGTGAAACATTTATTTGCAAAATTATTAAGCAATTACGAAACATATTTGGAAAGGAGTTTTCTGAGTTTCGTAACTTTACACTCAACAATCACGGTTTCATATCTTTTCAATCATTTTGTGAAATTAGTTACTGAACAAGAATCATAAACCCTTTAAGCATCATGCACAACAGTGAATAGGCGACCAAGCACACTAAGCCTAAAGGCTAATGCGAGGTTATCTGTTACTCAGATGCTTTGCTCAGGAAGGCACCTCAGCGAGGAAATACAAGTGATCATCAATCAAAGCTTAAGCTTAAAACATAAGGTTGTTACAGAAGTCCTCATACTAATCGTATGATTATAATTATTAATATTCATACAATAAAAAAAAAATTAGTATGGAAATATATGTAATATAATTATTACTTAACTATATTTCATTTCGAAAATGGGTTTAATTCATAGAAGGATGCTATATTACGATCCATATTCATTATAAATTACGATTGTCGTCCATGTTTTAAGTAGAAGTTAAATTTAACTCTGAAAACTAAATATATATATTCAATTGAGTTTTGTTTATTTGCAATTACAATTAGTTGACTATAGGGTTCAAATTAAACTGTCCTTTCTCATGAAACGAGTAAAATATGCAAAACCCCGTCAAGTTTCTATCAAACACAAATCCTTTTTTTTAATATGCATAACGATAAACATTGAAACTCTAGAACCAAAATTAAAGTCTTCTTGAATTGTAATTCTATTGCGCCTTAAAGGATACGTATTCTTCCTTTCACCTTATCATTTATTCAAAAATATTCTAAAATAAATCAAATTATTATTATTTTTTTCATTTAGCAATTTCTGCAATATATGAGAGAAAGGAATACTAGTGTGACTCATTTTTTTTTAAATTTAAATTTTGAGTTATGGTCATATCAGCATTTTAAATTGGCAAATCTATAAGATGACATTAAGGTGTAACTCATGACTAGAGCACGGATTCTAATGCAGTCAAAAACAGCAGAATATGCCATAAAAAAACCTTTAATGCATAAAAAAATTAAATGCATTTTTCGTCAAATATGCAAAAAAAATTTTGCTGATCGTGTCTGAGTATACTAATTTGTGTAGATATTAGGTCAGCTGTTCAAAAAATCCCTACAAACACAATATTTAATTGCATAAAATCCAGTTCTCTGCAGTTATGAACTCTCATATTAGCCTCAAAGCAGGTGCAAGGAAAATCTTTGTTTTGGTGGTTTGAAAAGTGGCGTATGTCTGCCTTATTCGATTTTTCCCTTCAGCATGGTCAACAGGAATGACAGTTATTGAAAAAATATCTGGTTATCGCTCATTACGGTTTGCCATGGTGGTTTTATATGCTCAAAGTAAATGCTTATTGAAAAAAAAAAGAAAAAAAATATGCGGCTGTTATTTTTTTTAGTAACAAATTTTAAGAGAAAAAAAAAAAGGGAATGAATCTTAACCTTTTCACTTTGGTAATAATAAATTGGCTTGCCTTAAAATAACCCGCCCTTCCTGCCCTAGGTGGAGTACTTACAACCAAATAGTGTTTCAATTTTTTTGAACTTGCAAGAAACGGAAAGAAAACTTCATGCACATGGTTTACTGCTCAATATAGGTTTGGGGTCGAAACTTTTTTTGACGAACAAGAGTTTTCTGAATCGATAAAAAAAATGCAATAAATGGCATTTAGTTTTGTTTTTTTTGTTGAATGTGTACCTAGAATTCGTAGCTCAGAATGTGTTTCACAATCGCTCAATTTATATTTCACGATAAGATATAACAAACATTGAAAAGTAAGAAAGAAACTATTATCCATACAATACTAGCTTTTATAAGCATATTTTAAAATTATTTGCCTATCCAGAGGGGCTATTTTAGGATACTGCACTGGACTACTAAGTACTGACGATGAAGGAGATGTGGAAGAAGCTGATGAGTGAAAACTAATTAAGTCTTCAAGTAATAACACAATATTCTATTTTTGTACATAATATAACATTTCAAAAATGAAAATGTAGGTACTTTACCTCCCCAGTCAGCAAAATATTTTAGAGAAAAATGGTTCTAACTGTTTGATTCTCCAAAAGATCTTAAATTTATAACACATGGTAGGAAAAGTGGTGTATCAATTAGGGTCATAAAACACCCTTCAAAATATTTTAAAATTAAAATGCCTCACAATATGCCAACTAAACTTATAATAAATCAATTTATGTACATATTACATATGTAATATACATATGTAATATATATATATTGTAATACATATTGTACATATTAAATTACGGGATTTTTTTAATAGAATTTCTAATAAAACATCTTTTATCTTAAAACGGTATTGTATCCACTTTCACCGTTATTCCAATATCCGCCACATATAGCAAGAAATATTATGTATCATGGGTTGATAATTTGGCAATTCAAAGAACTATGTAAAAATATAGTCATGGTTTTCAAAACAACTTTACTACTAATGTAAAAGTCTTTAGATGAAAAATAATAGTTTTTTCAATACTTCAAATGAGTTTTTGAAAACAAAAAATTGCTTATCATATTCCAAAAAAAAAAAAAAAAAATATATAATATATAATATTTTAAACGAACTGAATTTTTTTGATTATTATTAACAATATGTTAAATTATTGAGATATATTGAAGGAATACAGATTAATGCATTAAAAAATCAAGGTAGATATAACGAATTCCATAAATTCTAATTAATTGCATCCCTGCTTGAACAAAGATACATAATCATTTCCTGACATTATTAAAATGTAGTTAATCTTATTTTATGAAAGCTATTTTCCAAGCTGTTGGCTTTTGAACCTAAGCACTTTTGTTTAAGTTCTTTCCTAGGCGATAATGGGCACTTTCTTCTCTTCTGTAGAACAATCGCTTTTTTTGTTTTTTAGTCCGCTCGCCTCTCCATCACTCAAGCCCGAACAAAAAGATGTTTCAAAAGCTTCCTTAGCATTACAATGGGAAGGACAACCTCTTCAAAGGCACACATTATTCAAATAAAAAACCTTGAATTATATTTTCTGCTACTTTCTTACTGAATAATCCTTTTGTGATGGAGCGAATTACTGAATGTCGTTAAGGACAATAGTGATTACTTTTTGACTAAATATGCTTGGCAGGGATCTCTGTTTCTGAAATAACTGGACGAATCAATAATATTGGAAAACTATTCTTTTGTTTGTGTATATTGTTTTTTATTTATTTATTTTTTTTTAAATTTATTTTATTTTATTTATTTATTTTTTTTTATTTTTGTATGTATGAGATCATTCATCACTATTACCTATTGCCCACAACTCTGTGGCAGATTGTTATATCTAATATATAAATAAATCTATCAAATATTGGGGAAAAAATTCATAAGTATATAACTGATTTTTTACTACAAACTTCGAATACTTCGTTAGAATAGTTTTAATAATAATATTCAATGGGCTGAGGTTAAGGGCAAGATGAAGAGCAATATACATGTTCAATGGAAACGGCAACTGCCATGAAGACCACTATAAAAATAGAAACGTGGTTCATATGCTTAGATATTAAATTCTGGGGACCAACGGTTTAATAAAATATTTAATTCTAAACATTATACTGTGGTTCTGAACTCAGGAAATCTATTAGGAAAATCATTTTTTTTATCCGATCAATGAAGGAGTTGTACAGGGACATGGTGGGTGGATGCGAATGCACCTCATTAGATTTCGCAGATTCGTTGAACATGCTAAAATCCACGCATAATGAAGAGAGGAGTGGCAAAAAAAACTTTTTTTTCTTTTTCACTCATATCTCGAAGTCGGACCATCGTAAAGAAACAGAAGTTCTCTCCAAAATTGAAGCTGAGAATATTTCCTTTCATTCCGTCTCTTTTATTTATTTTTTTTTTTTGTATCTGTTATGTTTTTCGAGATCTAAAATCTAAATAAAATAACGAAATTTTCAAAATGGAAATTGTATACCACTTTATTTTTACTGGTTTATCTTCAATTGGTCAAAAGTTATGGAGATTTGATATTGCTCGCTGAATTTCATGATCTGTAAAATACACTATTTTGGTTGTAATCGGTATTACTAATTCCCTAAACGTATCATTTTCATGTAAAATGGAAAAGTTAAAGAAAGTAAAAAATAAAAAACATACGTTATTTTTTGATACCTCCGTAACCAGAGGTATAGATTAATTAATAATTAAAATAATAATTAAAAGCAATTACAATTTCATTTGGGATCTTTAATCATTTTATAGGTGTTAAATCATTATACCCAACAAACTGATTTCGAAATTTCTATCAAAATAATTCTTAAAAGAATATTTCTACATGTTTTGATAATTTCAGGATTTTATTCAATGATCTTAAAGTGCAACGGAGTATTTCAATTCGATTCTACAAGCCAAACTAATAGCCGCCCATTGTAGACTATCCGAAATTTTGAAATATGAGTACGAAATTATTACTTGACTATACAATTTTTTTTTAAATATGTTCCTCGATAACAGGAATTTAAGTTTAAATTCCTTATCTTTCTAAAATAGTTTAAAAAATATCTGTAAAATCTTCTACATGAAGGTTACTTTTAAAAAAAAATAATTATAATAAAAAGGGCATGTGTTTTTGGTCCAGTCTGGTACTCAAAGCCTCAATTGTGTTAGTAATATTTTTTCCAATAATTATACATTATATGTTTGCTGTACACATGTTGTTTTCAATATACAGCCATGAAAATTAACTAAACATCCTGGAAGTATTGTATTTAAAATAATGAGAAGGTTCTCCAATGAGCGATTTTAACGGTGAAAAAATTAATATGGTTCTCGAGGATTATTCAAATCGTATTCCGCCCTTTTCAAGGAACACGAACGATATATGCCACTTCTCTTTAATCAGTGATTATAGAGAAAATAATAGCTGATCAGCAGTGTAGCTTCTTAACGTAAATGTTTCGCTTTCCTTTTAATTACGTATTTAATGACAAATGGGTGGATATATATATTTATTGTCAAATATTCAAAATTAAATTTGGCTAGTTATACACAAATAACCTGATTCATAAAGCTATTTAATCAACAGCAGTTTGAAAAAAAAAAACATGTAAACAAAATATCCAGTCGCATAAAAATTCAGGCCCTACTCTTTATATGAAATGTATAAGAATCTATCATTGCATAATGTATCTGCAAATATTTAAATGCATTCATACGTTTTAGGGCGATGAAGCTTAATAGATTGCATCATGGACAGTTCAGTGATGCATATTACTTAATAAATTCACATAGTTTCCTCTAACTCTATAGTAATTATTAACTTATAACCAAGTCCCCAATTTTTATGCAATTCCATATTTTTTTTTTAAGCTGCTGTTCAAAAATCTTCACGAATCATTTTACACAGATTCTTTCTTAATTGGACTATTAAGCCTATGGATTTTAAATGATATAAAAAATGGTCTAATCAAAGATATAATTCCTTTAAAATTTAAACGCAGTATGATTTCAATTTGCTTACTAAGAGGATTAAAATACGTTTTAGAACGCATATTGATTAATAATGTGGTTCAAATGGAATTGTTTAACTAATTCGGCATCTCAGTTTTTCTATTATCTCGTAATTTTTTTTGAATGTTTAAATCAGAAACAAAAACTTTCATTTTTTGCTGTCGTTTTTTTTATCATTCGTTTGAACTTTCCATGCATTCATGTTTAAATTTTTCTTGTTTGTTATTTTTCATTTCAATTATTTTCCTATTAATTTGTGTTTGATTTATATATATTTTTACTGTCGTCAATTATCCTTTTTGAATCCAATAATTATTGTTTTTCTCTTCTATTACAAATTATTCATTACCATGTCTTGAGCTATGAAAATCGCAAAAAAAATCTTTAATTTTTAATCCCTTCTGCTGTTTATTTCTTTACTTAGAACTATTTTAAGGCATATTTCAACGGTCTTATGGCATATTTACAGATTTTTAACTGCATATTTCATTGGTTTTATTGCATATTATTTGGCTGTTTCGGAAACCTAAAGGCTGGATTGCAGGGAGACTCCCATGATGCAGGCCCTGCTAGCGCCCTAACAGCAAAAGCTTACCACGTCTAGTGCTCTCTGCGGTGAGAGGAAGCGACCTAAGATGAGAGAGCCATTTTCTTTTGCCAAAAGCAATCTTATTCTTTGTTTACTTAGTAAAAACCGACAATGAGTGAGTAGACCGACTGGAAGGGCTCCCAGCAGCAGGGGAGAGAGAATTCAAGAAATAAAGAAAGAATAGCCAAAGAATAGAGTAAGTCCACAAATCAGTAATTAATATCCATCATCATCATCAATCACATCATTAAATCTAGTTTTCCTTAGCCCAGTTATTCTAAATTAATTAACCCTTTTAACCATGTTTTATTTCTGCCACCAACAGTAACTATACAATATAATTTCATTTCAGTTAATTTTTTTTTTCCCGATCCCTCTAAAACTGGAAAACAGAATTAAATTAATAAGTAGCATAGCGCATGGTTACATAAATCAGATTGAATATTATCTTTTTCTACCGTTGGTACTTGAAATACTTGGTGTTTGGTGAAATACTTATCTGATGTTTTGATGTGTCCGTTCCATGTGAATTAGACTAGAAATATTTGGAGGTGAGGGGCCTCCTCGTAATAATTTCAGTTAATCAGGTTTTATTTTGATATTTATATTCAGTCTTCGATTATATCTTCTTTAATTACCCCTTTATGGGTTTGTTTCCCCAAGGGGAAACAGATAAATGGAATACAGTCCACTAAAATCCAACCAGTCAACAAAAAATGAATGAGCGCCTTGCCTTAAGTTGAATGCGTACTTCATACAGTGGCCTATCGTTTGTTTTTTTTCCTGCATAAATATCCGGTTCTTGCTTATAACAGTAAAATTAGTTATAACTTTAATAGGTTATAATATGATATTAATAATATCATAAAGAAACATTGGATCCTTGAAAGAAACATTAGGCATTGAATAGCTCGATTAGGTATGGCCGAAGCGATCTTGGTTGGTATTGAATTTATCTGCCTTCGCTGGGACCTTTGGCTATCAGTGTTCCTCCTTGAACATTAGTATTCCTAATGCTGTACAACTTCGGCCGAATTTTATATCGTTATTTCCTCTTTACAACTGAGGTATAAAATTATAGTTTTAACTGTGATATCTCGTAACTCCGGAAAAAAATTAAAATACTTTATAGGAACAAATCGAAACAATTTTCAAGGCAGAAAAAATATAAAGTTATCGTAAAAACTACTATGAGTTATCTCTAGCATAATTTTTTTGTTATTAATTTAAAAAAAATTAAAATAGTATTGTTGATTATTTGAGTTACGAGTTATGACAGCATAAGCGACAATACATATACATGCGGCAATATA
>NW_027111312.1:1002442-1007772 GCF_000696795.3 Halyomorpha halys | reverse complement strand
GTTAAAAAGGTGTTTATATTAATATTATTTTTGAAAGAATAGTAATTATTTATTAAACCTTCGCACGATGTTTCTGTAGTTGCAAGTTACAAACCTAGGAAATAAATTGAGTTATTTTTATGCGGTTGTAACTTGCAACTACAGAAATATCATGGGAAGGCTAAAAAAGTAATTACAAACCCCAAGGGGAAATAGATAAACAAACCCATAAGGGGGTAATTAAACAAGAAATAATCGAAGACTGAATATAAATATTAATTTTAAAAGAGTTTCGATTACAAATTAAATAATATTTTATGAAAATTAAACATTCATTGAATCAACTTTCTATTTTTATTCTTCGAAGCTTAAACTGCGATGTTAATGATGAAAGTTTTTTTGTTTTTTATTTTTATTTTTTTAATAACAAAAAATCTGAAGCTAAAGGTGTACAATGCCAGATAAAGCCAGCTCTTATGGACGGGTAAGAGGCCTGGGCTTTAACATGTACACTAGAAAGCAGAATCCAGAGACTTCAACAGAAAGTCCTTTGTACAATTACAGGAGCTATCTGGGATCAGAGCCTTAACACATAAACGAGAAGAACTAACCGTGAACTGCTTACAGAAACTGGTAAATCAATATCTCATGATATGAAGACATGGAGGTTAAAATAGGCGGGGCATGTGGCTCGAGGAAATCTATCATGAAGCCTCTACACAATAAATGCCAGAATAGTTGGCAAGACACGACGTGAGAGGCCAAAAACGATATGAATAGACAGAATTGACAAAGATGCAAACTGGAAAACGGTAGTCGAAGACATTTTTTTTTTTTTATATCATTCAAGAATAAAATTGTCATTTGGTCTTCTTCAGGGTTAAGCAAATTATTTTGGGGGTAATAATTAAGCAAATGGCTAAAAAATAATAAAATAAAATTACTGAGTGATTATTTGAAATAGTTGAAATTTTTAAACGAAATGGAGGATAGTAATGATAAAACTATTAAAAAACACGCTTTTCTGTTACTGTACAGCATTGATATTTTTATTAGCTTATGGCAGGGGTGTGAACTTTTTTCTATAAAAAGTTGTTGACGAATTGATAAATACCATATTCAGAAAAGATTTGTTAAAACATTCGTACAGTATGCATACTTTCTTCAGCGAAAAGTAATAATTAAATGTTCTTTCAAAAGTTTCATAAATTGATGTTTGTAAGAAGGAACTGATGCATCATCTCGCCCCTGAAAAAGAAAACCCGGATGAAGAGAGGTGACCCTTACCTTGCCCTCCTCCTAGCCTCGAATTCGCCTGGTAATGGTCGAGCTGATAGCTAATACTGCTCAGCAAAACATCGCTCACCTTCTGCCCTTCCATATCCACAAGTTAGAATTACTTTGTGAAAATATAGCATTTGAATAGATATTAAAATATAAATAATTATTTAAAAATATTGATTTTTAAATATTGAATTCTATATTTACACTCGTCGATCAGTGAGAAACGATAAGTGTTACTTAATAACATTCACCATAGTCTTCCAATGTGTTGTATATTATATCCAGGAAGATATCTCAATAATTTGTTGTTTGTTTTAAAGTAAGTAGCAACACTTGCAATATTATTTCTGCAATGGTGCTATTAAAATCGTATTTAAAAATCTGAATGAGTTCTTACTATCTATACTGTATTTATTTAGAAATGTTTATTACCTTCTTGGTCAATTTGGACCTACGGTGCACAAATTTACGGATATACCAAAAAAACTCACTTACTGAAACTGCAACAATTTAAATTTAAATTACTAAGACTGATCAGTAGCGCTCCCCTCTACATCAGTAACAAGAACTTACACAAAGACTTACGAACTGCCTTTGTACAAACAACCATTAAATCATTATATAAACGGTTTCACGACGCACTTCCAACACACACTAACCCTCTAATTCAAGGACTATCAACACTAGACTTACCAGATACGAGACGACGTTTTCGAAGTAGCTGGAATAGGGACCTCTTAAATTGAATTTTAAATTTCACTTTTAATGAAGAGGCATCGTTGGATGAACTTAACCTTCATGCTTTCATGACATTGTTTTTTTCTTTGTACATCTCTTTCGCTGGTTATAAAAATGCTTTTACAGTTATGAATAAAATAAATAAAGTCCAAAAAAAAAATTTTTTTATTGCAAACGACTAATGTTACTTATTTTTAATAAAGTTTGTTGTTTTTTCGTGAGAGTATTCCTAAATCTAGTAGCTCCATGAATTTGTTAGATGTAGGCCCATTAGGATAATATTACATTCAGTTATTTCATCTGAAAAGAAGAGGCGCTTGAAAAGAAGATGGCCTCGTGACCTTATATTGTAAACTGTTTTTAGAGTTCTACTACTGGGTAGTTTCTCTACATTCTGTATCATATCATTATGTCATTACGATCAAATTTACTTGTTGTATTTTTTATACAGTTGTAAATATCAATAAATAAAAAAAAATGTTATTTCATTGTTATATGATAAGATAAATTAATTTAAAAAAACAACACAGTTTTACCAATCGAATCTGATTATTCTTAAGACTTATAGTTGACGTAGTGCTTGTCTGTTAAATGATCTCTTTTCTTTTCCATCTTCAAGCTGATGGGGTCATAGTATGAAATGGGCCCTGGTACATCAAGATAACATATGTGGGCACACCAGGCTAGAACGCTTGGGTTATTTTTATAGAATAAAAAAGAATAGAAATAAAAAAAACTAGTTATCATCATAATATTATTAAATAATTGATACTAATGGGTTTTAATATATGCATTTTCTGAATTTTTAATTTATAAATTCATAATTGACTCTGTCGAAGTCTTTTTTGTTATAATACATCACTTTCTATCGATGTCAGTGGTGATCGATTTTATCTTGAAGCTATAACTGCTCTACTAAACCAATAACTGATCTACTAAAGCAATAACTAAACTATAAAGCATTGACTAAAGCAATAACATCTCGTAATAAGAACTATATTAAAGCAATAACTGCTCGACTTATCTAGCATTAAATTCCAGTTCTTACTTCATTCTCGATTCAGATATTTTATTTAACTATCACAGAAGTTGCTAATCGCATAGCCCAGAAGTCCTAGTGGACCCACGGTACGAAGATGACATTTATTGCCTTTTATAAACTGGAGGATATATGTTCTTTCAAACTTTAAATATGCCCTACATAATTTCATATGTTGTTTCGTTTAACTTTACAACTTTTTTATTTGTGGAGTATATTATTAAAAATTAATTAATTGTAAATTTTAAAAAATAGTTTAAATTTCAGCAAAAAATCCTCGATATTCAAATTTATTTCGTTGTCAAGTGACTACTTTCCACTTTATTTTTAATTTCACTTACCTATATATGGAATATATAGTATGGGAAAATATTGTAATCGTGCAAAGTTATGGATTCGGGATTGCGACGGAATTAAATGTTTTAAGGTTCTTTGAGTCCAAAGATATAGTTTCGCGCGCGTGTGTATGTAGTATGTATGTGTTTAGCTCAAAAACAAAATGTACAAAACTGAAATTGTATATGTAACTTGGGTAATATACCTACGACCTGGCTTTTTCGATAAAATCAACTGACCGGAAGTGCCACTATGTTGTTTCAAAATTTCATATTTTTCCGATTTTCTCGCAAAAAACTCTAACAATTTTGATTAATTTCTGCATGACAATCTAAAATTAAATGGTCTTTTATATCAGCTCGATCATATTCTCATCGAACTAATCTGACAGGGCTTAAATAATGAATTTTTAAAAGTCTTCCTCTAAAATTGCTTTGTTTTTGTTGGAAAAAATAATTAGTTCTCATTGTTAGCAATAATAAACAATAGAAGAATACAAAATATTATAGAATTTTAAGATTAACGGAGGGAGGAAACAAAATTATTATTGGAACAGGAAAAGAGAACATCTTTCCCGAATGCATTACGACTTCGTTATCTTTGGTTTATTCGCACCGCCCTAAAACCCTTAATTTTTTTTCCCTGTAAAGGAATTTCATAGCAACAGAAAAATACATTTTTTGTTCATAAAATTATAAAAATACTCTGGTCGTAAGATTTTCTTTTTTTTTTTCGAAAATCTCAGAATTCGCGATAACTTCAACACAAGCCCACTAATCAACACAACAAACATTTGGGGACGTAAGTAGTTTAGTAAGTAAATGTTACGTGGTACTACGCACCAGATTTTTTATAAATGTAATGTACAGAATTTTAATTAGTTCATTAATCACAAGTTGATGATTATTAAAATAAGCAAAAATTATGAGATGAAAAGCTTCCTGTAAGGGAACAACAACTTGTAGTATTTCAATACACACTGCAGGGAATGACGAAGTAGGTAGAACAGTTTTGTAAGAACCAAAGGAAATTAAACATTCTTAAATTTTTTTTTAGTTGTTATATCAACAGATAGCCCGAATGACTTGTTTTTGGGGACGTTGACAAATGCGTTAGGATATATTAGATTTTAAGGTCGCTTTGAGAACGTTTAGATTTCTAAATTCAAATGTCATCCTGTGGTAAGAAAGTGATACAGTTTTTCTTGTACTCTCCTGAAGTAAAAAGTGTGAAAGTTCGTCATTCCTTAAACCGTATCCAAAAGAATTTTTTTTTTTAACAAATTATATTTTCTAGTGAAAACAATTTTTTAGTTAAGTTCTTCAAGGGAATATTAAAGTTGGTTGTCTTCTGATTGTTTTTACAAATTATTTTTTATTGGTCTTATTAAATAACTCTTTACACACGTTATAGTAGTGAGAAACAAGGGAAAAAATATTTATTCATAATTTAAGTGTATCTGAATTATAATAACGTCAAAAAATGTTAGTATAAGATTATTTATTCCAATGATTAACGATTTTGATATTACATTAATTGACGAATTACAAAAGTAGAAGTGAGTAAAAAATCAAGAATTTTAATCTGATTATCGAGTTGTGTGAAAGAAGTAAATTATTGACAATGACTTAATTAATTAAAATAACGCCAGATGTAGAGGCTCAGTTGTTAAAGCAGAATACGAACCCCAGAAAAGCAGTAATATTACTTTTTATCATGAGTTGTGTAGCTCTATTGTAGCCAATTTACCCATATTCATCTCCTTATCCTTCGATTACGTAAAAAATTATTGGAGGAAAATTCAAAAGCTTGAAGTCAAGTTTCAATAATTCATGTGATTCCAGCATGAATCCAGTTGTCATTTCTGTAAGCCTTTTTCTTTTTTTAAATTATTTTTGCTCGACTATAAGTAAGTTACTATAACCTCAACATTACCCGACTATAAGTAAGTTAC
>NW_027111312.1:989922-1002272 GCF_000696795.3 Halyomorpha halys | reverse complement strand
CTCAACATTACCCGACTATAAGTAAGTTACCATAATCTCAACATTACCCGACTATGAGTAAGTTACCATAACCTCAACATCGCGGATGTCTTGTAAGCTATTCCATCTAGATTTTCAAACTTCACCAGATAGTTTTTCACAAACCTCTTCCCACAGTATTTATCCAACGACTACCATCCCCATAACACTCCTTGAAGGTTGAAACAGTAGTGGCTCCAAGAACTTAGTTGGAATTCTTCTGGAATAGCCAAACTTCTTCACTCAAGTCCTAGGCGTATGCGACTCTTGGGCACTCACTGAGGTCTCTTCTGGTTTTCATGACGTGGTTGAAGGAGAAGCGCTAGGATTTCTTGGAGCCCTGCTTTGCTTTCACCATGAGGGGGGTAAAACCTGGCTCAGAGTTCCTAAGATCGAATGTAGATATTGTTTAAAGGGTGAACGTGTGTCAGTTATATTTATTTATTTTTTACTTTGAATTATTTGATTTTTATCTTGTGTATAAATTATTCTGTTACTACAATTTGTTTGTTTTTATTGTTTCTATTGTTGTTGCCATTTTATTTACTAAGTTTTTATTACTCTATTTAATCTGCATATATATTTTTATTTTATTTGTTTTTAGAAAATTGTAATCATTCAATTTTTCATCTTTTTAGTCTTTTTTATGGATGGTAGGAATGAATATAATGGAATTATAACTAATATGGACTATAATTCTAATTATAACTCATTACAGCTAAAATACTTATTGCTCTTGATTATAGTAGCTTATTTTCTTCAATAAAAACTATTAAAAATCAACTTATAGTTCTGATTCGATTAACTTCGTACGATATCTGAGTTGCACGGATTTTTTTTATTGTACAACGCATAATGAAAAAACTTTTTAGATAAGTCCCGAAATATGAATCTATTTGATTATAGCAGATTCATGATACCTAAAACAATAAAGGAGTTGCAAAGACAGGTTAATCCTGCTACCTCCTACATCATTGGAAACATTTTATTTCTAATTTAAATTTTACGTAGAAATGAAAATAATAGAAAATATAAAAAAATAGATGCAGTACAGTAAGGCAGTGCCAGTTGGTGTGGAGGTATATTTATCCCATGAATTCCTTTATTTCTTTTATTTTAATTCATCGTGGTAGGACTACACGAGTGTCCAGTCAGCAAATGATATGTTCTAAAATTAATATTGGACAAGTAATATAGTCGGGACATCATAAAAAGTGTTCATAAGTCAAATTTACAGGTTAATATGAGATAAAAAATGGATAACATTGATTAATGTTTGCTTGTGTATATTAGACTTGGCTGGCCCTACCTCTGGTAGAAAGATTATTATCTATTATATGCTGTCGATGTGAGATGTGCTGTATATTTCGTGCATAAATAATGATTTGTCGTTTTCAGTCTTGTCTGAATAGATAAATTGTTTACTGGATAGTTATCAGCTGCTGTTTGATAAACTTGAGGCCTTACCTGTAATATTCTAACAATGATCAACGCTTTTCCAACTTTCTACAATAGAAAGTAGTTAATAGATGTTAAAACATTGATTTTAGATTTATATTTGAAGTATGTGAAAGTTTCTTTATTTATATTTTCCGTGCTTCTCATTCATTCGATAAGAGACTTCAACAAGAAATCACCTTGTATAGGAATGAGCCTCCCATGTTTTTTCTTCGGTAATCCTTCGTCACTCATGTATAGTAACGACCTTCCAGATTAGGGACCTCACACTCAGAGGGACACTTAGAGGCAATAAGACAAATGGTCATTGTCCGTGTAGCAAGGGCCATCGGCCGAGACCTAACTGTACTCCGGCCTTGCCCTTCATCCTAGGACACCCAGGAATGTGATGACCCTTCTCGCCCTTTCTGTGTCCGCCCTAGTTCTGTAGCGGTCATCAGTGATTATCTACACGTGACTGAGAAGCTCTTTTCACTTTAGTAGCTTCTCAGAACTTGTTGTCCTGCTAGTAATGTCTACCTCAATATTGGATCCTCTATGTTGTTAGAAAATTAAATAATTTTAATATTTAAGATTTCACTCTAGAATGAATACTATTAATTCAGATAATGTAAATAAGTTAAATAACGCAGAATTATCATCCATGGCTGACTCTAAATAGATAAATGTTTTTAAAAGTAGGATCAAAGATGAACCGTTACCAAAATTCAGTATTCCACAAGATAATTGAGAACTGAAAAATATTTTATTAAACATTCTACTTATTTATTATACAGTAATAATTATACTATTTATAGTTGACCGTAAAAATTTAAATATAAGAAGATGGTCAGGGTTGCGGTCGAAAATGGAATAAATAAAATAGTTGATAAATAATAAATAAACTAAGTGTGATATACGACTAACTAGGCCCTTAGGGACGTGACGGCCGTGTGGGTTTGGGCGCAGGTCCCAGTGCGCTCGGTTCAGAACATTGTGGGTTCGATTCCCAACTGGGGCAGTTAAACATTCATTTTTCGGTGGTCCCGAGGGATGAATCTCGACACTCTCCCACCTTGGTTAGTACGCGGCGGCAACCTAGGTAGCCGCCAGGGGTTGGCAAAAAGGATCACTAAGCCCACTAGCCAGATTTGTCCCCCCCACCAAATACCAGTACCAGTACCAACTAGGCCCTTCCTTTGCTAAATGGCATTATAAGGGTGTGGACTGAATTCACTGAAGGCAGGAGTAATAATTTTGGCCCAGGAGCCGCTGGCCCGAAGGTGGAAGAAACGGGGAGGGACCGCTCCAGTGGGATAAGATGTGAGACGGCCTGGGTAGGTTGATTTTTATTTCTCGACGGTTTCACGGAATGAAAACTTGAATATTGATATTGAAACCTTGCAGATACAGTTACTTGTTTCGTCAAAGTAATTGTAATTATACATGTTTGTATAGTTATAATTATACATGATTGTAATTTAACTGGTGAAATGTATTCACTTCATGTGAAAATGGTACTAAAAAGACAGATATTAAAGTTTTCAAGGAAAAAGTGCAATAAAATATTAAAAAATAAACTTAAAAAATAATTATCTCTGTTTATTGTTTAAAGTGAATAAAAATTCAATCTCTCAAAAGAATCAATTAGTTGTAAAATGAGCCCGAGGTTAGTAAAACTTTCCAAGGAGGTTTACAATTATTGAGCATCAAGGAGTAGTGGTTACAGAGAACCTTCATCACGATTATAGCTGATGAAAGTGGTAACGTCTCATACTTGACATGAGTACGGTATTTATAATTGATTATTATTTACAGTAACTATGTAGTAGTAATTACAATAACGTCAGTATAATAATTACTGTTCAAACTTTCAAACTATTAATTTTTGATTTTGGCAGAGTGGGTTGTACCTAGAAACCCGCTTACAATGAATGGGTATTTTTTCTTTTCTATTGAATTTCCTAATATCGAATAAAAAAAAAAAAAGTTTAGCCACTACAATTTTAAACTATTGTTTTCGTTTTTTCGTATTCCTTTAAAAAAAATTTTTTTATTTTGTTTCTAATAAAGCTGCCTCGCATTTTCTTTCAGGAAATTATTCATTTTTTACTTTTACTCATCAAGAGGTACAGCTAATGAAGTAGATTTTATTCAATAATAATTTAAAATTGCTCATTTTTTATTCAGCGCTCAATATCTTCAAAACTACCTAACTCATGAAATTAATTGTTAAATTCATTGTAAAATTATTGTGGTTGTAATAAATTAATTTTGTGTCAAATTTTATTTAAGTTTGGTTTACCGGATTGGCCAGTTTTAGTGGTTCTGCTCATTCTACTGCTAGAAATGATTTAAATAATCACTCTACCAGGTCACGAGATTGACGCAGATTATTTGTGGTTTACATATCAGGTGACGTTCACACTCACCGAATCCTCCAAATTAAATGAATTAAGAAGTTAATTAGTGTTTTGAATAACTGAGAAGTACGTTGAAAAACTATGAAAAAGCAGGAAAAATTTAGCTTTTAACGTAAAAAACAAAACAGGACAGGACGAATAAGTAAATTAATCTTTTTTGCGCAACCTATCTGCGAATCATTCCTAGTACAGCTGCAAAGAAACACTGGGTCGTGGGTTTTGATGCAGAAGTAAAATACTAAAAAAAAAAAACTATGGAAGTCGTTTTAATACACAATTTTACTAAAGTTACTTGCATACTTGGTTCAATTGCTAACCTCTTAGTTGAAACTGTATTGAAATGTGCGTGTATATGCGTATTAACGAAACAGTTTTGTCTCGAACGAGTGCCAATCGTAAGGGTCACATATAAATCTTCATGTAAGGTTTATAGGTCTATAACCTTTATTATGAGCGGATTATTTATAACATTTACTCTTTCAGTGGCAGAATAGTTTCTTCGTGGGGAAATGACGGCAAAAAGATGTTTATAAATCATTATGGTTCGGTTTCTCCCCCGTTACTAAGAAGCTTGTTAAAAGACGACAGAAAAAAGAACACTTTGGTTGTAAACAAACGCTTTTAGGACACTTTCTCATCCGTTTTCCCAAATTGAAAGGTACCTCTTCGTTAATTACTTCGAGAAACCACTATACTCAACCCGCCCGAGGCCCGCTCTTATAATAGCGCTAAACGAGTTATCTAATTATTACACAATAATTGGTTATGGCAGATCTTGGGTAGGCATAGTAGAGGGGGGAGGGAGCCCCCCTGCGATGTGCATTATCTTCCTCTTCCTTTTAAGAAACAACAGAGTGTTTGATTTATAGTGTTTTCATATTGCGTATGTGATCGTGAAGACTATCATTACGATGGGAGTAGTTATTAACAAAAAAAGTTATTTTATATCCACTTTTACATCAATTATTATAGCTTCATAAATTATGATGGTTAAATTCGGCAAAAAGGTATGCATGCAGTTAATATCATTAACAAGGAGTACTTTTCAGAAAAAAATCATTCAAATGCCACTCTTTATAATTAACATACACCCAGTGTATATGGTGATACACAGAAAAGAACAGAACTAGACAAGGAAAAGCGAGTTCTCAGTTGGTTACTAACCAGCTCTAGTAAAAGAAAAATCTTTATGGATTGTCCTACAAAAAAAACTTTCAGTGGCAGAATCAAACTGGCATTAGCATCAAAGTGAGTGTGACGAAACACTCACTGCGTTCAAAATAAATTTCAGCTCATCTGATAGATAATAATCTAGAAGAAGCAAATTACCTGGAACAGCAGCCAATATTCAGTCTGACTTAACAACGGTCAAGTTTACCCATGCTATTAACGTTCGATAATAATCTGAAAACGTTATTACAATGTTAAAAGGAAATTGTTTTTTTCAAGAACATTAATTTTGTAATTAAAATCTTTATTTGATGCCGAGTTAACTGGAACTAACCGGCGACACATTACAAGTTGAAGAGATGTTTCGCAGGTTAGTTCCAGTCAAGGTTTTGGTTGACCTCTATTTAAATCATAATCTTCGCACGTCTATAAGAATAGGTTGTTGATATGTGATATTATATCCTTAATGGTGTACTATAACAATCTGCACCATTGTCATTGATAAAATTTAACTTCTTTTTATTTAATATAAAGAGTTTTTCGTATGGCTAATTATGAAGGCGACCATTATTATAATTCTATGTTGTATAAAGGAAGTGATACCTAAATCTTATTAAAAATTGTTTTTATGCATAGTTTCATTTGGCCAATTGAATTATTTTAGACAATCATTAATTAAAAAAACCGAAATAGTGTCCAATAATTGAAAAAAATGAATACCAAAGCATTCTTTCCTTTCTATAGGATATTGAAAAATTATGAGGATAATACAAGAGTTATTCAATGTTCAATACTAATGCATCCGAACTAGAATTAATTAAAAAAATGTGAATGGCATCAAGAGACATCTTAATCAATTAGTTCCACTTTTAGAAATTCAACTAAAAAAATTCCACATTTAGAAATTAAATGCAACTAAGAACCTGTTGTGGGACATAAATAAAAATATACTACTATCATATCTGATTGTAGGAAGATGGTTTGAGTGACTGTCAAATACTATTTATAAATAAATCATTACTTCTTCCAGAACCAGCCCTAGTGGAGCCTTGCAAAGTAGGCCAAAACGTTGATCAAAAATAGATAGTTGTTCAACTATTTTGGTACCTGTTTTGACTACCACTCGGTCCATCTACCTAAAATGGATTACACACAGTCAACCAATAATCTTCCTACACTTTCATCTTTATTCGAATCTCACTTCATCGTGGAATGAACAGTAACCAGAAGGCTGCTTAGAGCTTACAAAAAGCCCTTAAGGAACAAATCTTCAAAATCAAGACGTCTGAAGGGGCTGATGTAGTATACTGGATGACAAATTTAAAAAATAAAATAAGTTTTGGAATAGTAATAAAGAAAGTCACCCGTGAAGTAGAGGAGTAATATTGTGGCGCCTTCCTATTGGCCTCTTCGGGTTTTCGCATCGTTACCTATTGCGTGGTCTATATCCTCTCTCTAACATGCGGTAAGTGTAAGGGTAATGCCATAATGCTTGGGCACCCAGTGTTTACTTCTCTAGGAAAATAATTTCATTTGCCGCCTACTTCCTGATATTCTCCTGATGATTTGCCCACATTAATGAAGGCTGCAAAGTTATGCATTGACTCATAAGGATAGGAGCGATTGATAAGTGAATGAATAAAGTCAATATAATTCGATTATCAACTTATCAAGATCCTCCAGAAACGGTCCAAATCCAAGATTAGAAGACATCGATGGGGAGTAGGGTTGGAGATAGTTCAAATAGATCTGAAAGTAACGATTAGTAGCTATCTATAAACATTTACTGTTTATAAACATTTTTGTGGATCCTTATCAAATGATCAAACAAGCAAGAGGGTTTTTTAAGTGTTCCGACACCAATCATAGGTCACTGCAAGGAATTTCAGTTTACTTTTAAAAAACTGCCTCACATCCGACCTATCTCAATTCATAATGACTTATTATTAAGAAATTATGAATTAGAACCAACTAACGCATACATCTACCTATTATTAGGAAGGGGAGGTGTGACTGTGAGAATAATATAAAAGTTATCAAAAAAATATTCTAAGTGGAAGGAACGGTAACTAGATGGAAAAGTGGATTTGTGTAACTATTTTTTTTTAATTTTGTAGATTATCAAGAATAAAACTATAGATTAATTGACAAATTCTAACTTTCAAATGAATTTAAAATACAGTGTACTTCAAGTTCAGTATTTTGTTTGAGAAGAATTTTTGATTTTATAGGTTTTTGTGTTAAGCCATTTTTCATTGATTTAAACATTTAAATAATATTCTATATTTAAATTAAGAAATAATTAACTAAATAAAATATTGGTAATTAATTTATTACAAATTAATTTTGTAGAGCTTCCTTTAAAAGGTTCTAATCTTCTGCTTTTGTTTTTCTTTTCTGGGTGATTTATCAGCCTTTTTACTTCAACTTTTTATTTTTATTAATTTTTCAATAATGAAATTTTCCTTTCAATGTATCATACCGTCTTGCCATTATCAGGTGTTAACTCTAAAAATAGTTACAAAGTTTTGTTACATTTAAAATTTATTAACTATCACAAAAAAAAAAAAAGAAAGGAAATGTCATAAATTGTCTTCTAATGAGAATACTTCTTTTTGACTTAGATGTTTAAATCCCCTATATCTACATTTCATTGAATTTCCCCCCAAAAAATTATTATCTTAGGCCCAAATAAACATTTTTTTTTTCAGTTTAGTGCATTAAAGTCTCCGTTAAGGATTAGATAAAGACTGTTCTTTTGCTGACACCAGTCAAATTAGGCCATTAAGAAGTTCATTAATCTGAAAAATAGTTTTGTTAAATTTTTCAGTTATAATATTTTTATAGAGACCTCTTTAATTCAATAATAATCAAATTCTCAAGGCACATTTTTTTTAGAAGAAAAGATTAGATTTTTTGAGAAAAATGTTTCATCAGAAATGTCCTCGTATCGATGGTACGGCTATCGTTAGGGTTTTGGAGCGTAATGCCCATCGATAGTTTGGTCCGTGCCATCGAACCCTGGAGTACCAGTAGCCCACTGACTTCTGAAGGACGCGAAGAATAAAGAGGCTAGCCTTGGAGACTTAGCGGTAGTTCCGCTAGCATACTTTCCCCCTCTGGTAAGCCCACTCTCTCCACCTCATCCTCCTGTTCGTTATCGCCGCATTTTTGCATCCTTAGTCAGCCAACTGTTCTCACCGATCTAGGGGATCGACCGATTGGAGGCCGTTCATATTATCACAACATCCTTCCAAGACATGGATGAACTAAAGACTGGCGTACTCCAGATCAGATGTTTAAATCATTTGGAATGGGATGAATATTAATGTAGAAATATTAACAGCTTCGGTCTTTTGAACTTGAGTAATCTTCTTTTCGAAAAATATGTGTATATTCATAACCTTTATGTAATTGAAATGGCAAAGTGTATTTCTCAAAAATTCAGAAAACATCTTACAATACAAGAGCCCAGGAGGAGAAAAAATTCAGTTATTTCACTACAATTTTTTATTACTTTAATGTAAACTATGTTATAATTACTCATCAAAATTTATGTGCCTGCCAAGTGTAGTTGAAGGGAATAAAATATAGCGGCTGTTTCTAAATGTTAAAAAATAATTATCATTTAAAGCTCCATTTCGTTAAAATTACCTACAAAACTAGAAAACCTAATAAAACATTATTTAAAGCAAAGTAAATTTACTAAAATTTGAGCCCTAATAGAGATGTTTTCTTTAGATACAGTTTTTTTTTAAATCAACATTTCATGAAATATAATAAAAATCAGTAGTTAGTAAATTTATTGTGAGAAATCATTATTTCGGAAACCATGAGCCATAAAGATGTCTATTAGCACTCAAATTATAGCTAGTTTAATGTAATATAAAGTAGTTTATGACGTTTATCTTCATAGGAGTTGTAGTTTTCATGATATTTGCTAAAATAAATAGATTTCTAGTTATTTGAACAAACCTTTAAGTGCAAAACTTATATTCATAAGCAAATATAAAAAAAACTACTACCCCTAAGAAGATAAACGTTATAAAGTAAATTATAGCACATTCCACAAACTTTAATTTGAGGGCTGGCGTCTTCATCTTCACGTCAAATAACCGTTTGACCCTAAAGTTTTGTCCGAAAAACTAGAAATGTTCATCTTGTTAATTTATTTTGCATATCATGAAAACTACTACTTCTACGAAGATGAACCTCATGCACTAATTTGTAGCACAATTAATTAACTTTAATTTGAGTACTAATAGACAACTTTACGTCCTATAGTTTCTGAGATGAAGATTTCCAACAATAATTTTTTAAGTACTGATTTTTCAATATATATTTCATGAAATGATGTTTTTTTTTTAAAAAAAAAATGTATCTCAGGAATTATTGAACTTAAACATCTATGCTAAGGCTGATATTCTAGCAAATGCTCTATTTTAAGAGATGTTAGGTTTTCTGGTGTTGTAAGTAGTTTCAAAGATATGGAGCTCCGAATGAAAAGTTAATTTTTTTTTTAACATTGTGAAAATATTTTCAGTGAATAATGATCCTTCCATTGTATCCCAATCCCTCCAATCCCACATCACAACCCTCGAAGATTGGCGCCAAAACTGGAGGATTAAAATAAATTCCAATAAATCCCACCAAATCGCATTTACCCTTCGTCGTAAACCTTCGTCTTGCCCTACAGTATCTTTTAATATTACCCCACTTATTCCTGTTGAACAGGTCCGTTACTTAGGACTAAATCTGGACAAACGACTGACATGGAATCCTCATACAAGACTGGAAAGACAGGAAACTGCTCGTCTATTCCGACTATTACAACATTTTCTAGACAAACGTTCCAAACTTACAATCCATTGGAAAGACAAAACACTGATCTACATGACTGTTATAAGGCCTATTTGGACAAACGGAGTTGAGCTATGGGGCTCCACTAAACCATCTAATTCCTCTCGAATCCAATCCTTACAGTCCAAAATCCTTCGTAAAATCCTTAATGCTCCTTTGTCACAAATCAAATCATCCATCAGGACCTCAATGTCCCCTATGTTGCCGATTTGGCCAGAACCAGATACCAATCCTTCCATAATAAACTTTCCAACCACCCAAACCAACTCGTTTTTAACCTGGTTTTTCCTTCACTGCCTAATAATCCTTCTAGGCGTCTGAAAAGAAGATGGCCTCGAGATCTTCTCCTTTAGAAATGTTTTTTTTGGAGTTCTATCAATGAGAAAATTCTCCACTTGTTTTTATCATGTCATAATATCACTTACACCAAATTTACTTGATGTGTATATATGTATACAGTTGTAAATATCAATAAATAAATTATTAAAAAAAAAAAAAAAAAATGTGAAAATGCTGCCATTTTGTATTCCCCTAACTTTAATTATCAGACACATCAATTTTGACAAGTAATTATATGTAGTTTCCATTAAAGTAATACAAAATTGGGGTGAAATAACTGACTTTTTTCTACCGCGCTCTTATAGTATTAGAACATAATACAGTATCTTTAGGGCGATAAAGTGCGGTTTATTAAACACGTAGGTCATTTCAAAACGTCTTATTTACGTAATACTATGCATATGCAAAAAGAAACCGAAATTGACAGAACCGAAGCAAGACAAATGGGGATCTAAGGGGTGGAGAAAGAGTGAAGTGAAGCAAACATTTCTGAGCTTCTCTCGACCAAAAAAGTTTCAAGAAAACAGTGAAGGAGTGCAACTTAATGACCACAGATTTGATATTTTTTTTTTATTAGATTTGTGACTTTATGGACTAATATCCAAGATTTATTATCCGTGTCCAATTAATCCGCTCCTTGCAGCTCCTGGTACAGCCTCGCTATGTTGTCACTTCATCGTTAAATCAGCTCCCTTCACTACATATATTTCACCAAGGCATAAAAAAAAAAAAAGCTTATAATTTTTCTGAAGAGCAATAAGTTATACCTAATAGTTTCAATTTTAAAATAACCTAATATCATGGTGAAATGAAAATAACTGAATATATCGTGATACAAATGTAATATAATGTAATTTTACCACAAAAAAATGTATCATAATGTAAGCGTGCTTATTGAGAAATGTATAATATATTATTTTGTTCTCGCTGTATTTGATATTTTGAAATATCATTTGTTCTATAAATAATTCTAAATCGATAACATTCATGTTTCACCATCAGCAGCCGGAATGGTCCCTCTCCAGTCTCTGTTAGCCCCAGATATTATACCACCACTGTATACCCGCCTTCAGCGGACATTTTAATTATTCTTATAATGCCATACGGCAAACAAAGATATAATTTGTATTTTGAATATATACATATATATATTTATACCTATTATACATTATTGTATTTTGTATTTAAATGAAGAATAAAGAGGTTTTAATAAATAAATAAAAAACATTCATGTTTTAAAATGTAACAACGTCTCAGATAAAAACAATACCCCACTACACAGACACTGTTAAACACATAACTTTATTTCAAATTGGGGCTTTGAAAAAAAAAAAAAAATCAATAACATTTATTATTAAAAGTGGCAAAGGAAGGGCACCAGTTACGTTTTTTATATACTTAGGTATATATTAATATTGTTATATATATACAATAAAGGAAGTAAGAAAAAAAGACTGATATCCTGTATATGTTTAGATATATATTAATATTGTTATTTATTTATCTATTTAATAAAAGAGGTAAGAAAAAAAATGGGTATCCAATATATCATTTAAGAAATTCGAGTTGATTTTTGTTGTTGATTTAAAATAACAACAAAAAACCTAATTCCTAACAACCTATACCATTACTTTTTATTTATACGTTTGTCCATTTTCTTGTTCTAACCTCAGCGCCAGAAATTGGGAAAAAAAAAACAACTATTCCTCTCCCTTTGTTCTATTATTGATCCTATATTTTATCACCAACAAAGTATATTTATAAGTAGTAAAAAAAAAATTATCAAAAAGATTGACCCTCGACCCCTTAAGTAAGGCAATTTAATTTTTTTTTTTCAATCTACAATTGATTGTTAGCTCTAATTCATTAACTGATTACACGAGAAATCCATTTAAAAATATGCCTCGTTATTGATTGCAGTCAGTAAAAAGAAATAAAATAAAAACTGTACTTCCAGACGTTTTTCTTTCACTCTCTCATTTTTAAGCTTTTTTATGAATTGACATGATTAGTGTCATAGTGAAGGTACTATGACACTAAGTAGGTATGAATTTTCACAGCTCGAAATTATTATTGAGCTTTTAGGAAGTGAAATTTTCTTAT
>NW_027111312.1:987393-989807 GCF_000696795.3 Halyomorpha halys | reverse complement strand
TATACTAAATTAAATAATCATTTAATATTATATAATGAGAATTTAAAATATTGGAGGAAGATAGTCCGGGTGGCGGTCAATAAAGGTATCATAATAGAACTTTATTCTTATCAGCCCAGACGAAGCCCTGCAAACTTGCGCGAAGCGTTGGTTAACAATAAGTAGTTTTCTTTTACTATTTTGATACCTTTGTTGACCGCCACCCGGACTATCTTCTACCAATCTACTTCATACGGTCAACTATCTATTTTGAAATGGATTAAAAAAATATTATTTGTGATAAGAACTTTTTTATGTAAAATAAGACCGTAGTCTATATGAGCTTTTTCATTTATCTTAACACCTGATATCACCTCTTCAAAAAATAAATTTATAACTCCCTAGAGAAAAAAAACCAATTCTACACCAAGCTTTTTGCCAAATCAGTAACAAAATCAGCAAAAATCCTTTAAGAAAGTTCAACATCATTTATATGACATTAAGGTTTATTAAATGTAGATTTTTTTTTCCATGGAGAGGGATATATTTAGCCCAACAAGAAGATCGGAAAAACATTCACAAGTAAAGTGTGATTTATATAATAAAGTCAAACTTTTCTCTACTTATTATTATTATTATTATTAGTTTTGCAATAGAGAATTTTATCTGCTTTGCAATAGTGCAGTCAGAACTTAATTACCTTAAATGCGTTTTAAGTGATTATATTTGTTCAACAAGGCTTATTTAAAACATTGAATGATTTTATCGAACGAATTTCTGTCACAACCCAGTCTTATGCCCATATAATTTCAGTTTCGTTTTTGATCAAGGCCTAACACACAAACTCACATACAGCATTTTTGGAAACGTTGGTTACTTAGGGTCAGGAGACCTCAAAACTTCGAAATTATTCACCAAACTCATAGGTGCGCAAGTAAAAAAACAAAACATAAAACTAACATTTGCTCCTTTTTTTGTTTGAAATCGGACCATATTTTTTTATAAACTTTTTGGTGTGAACGCTGCAAATGAGGTGTAAGATCACCTGGCCAATGGTGCGGCGATTCTGTTGATAAACCTGAATGTAAGAATATATTTTTAATTTTCTATAAATTGTATAAGTAGTTTTATTTTATTTTATTTTTTATTTTTTTTTTTTTTTTCCGAACCCTCTAAAAACAGAAATAAAATGTGAATTAGTAGTGCATTACTGTGCAAGAAAGAAAAGTAATTTGTGTTGTGTCTTACCTTTTACTACCTTTGGTACGAAGTAGTTTTAAAATCAGGGCCATGATATATATTTTTATCCTTAGTATTTTCTTGAACTCAGATATTATCAATTCCAGTTAACGAAACAGCTATTTTAACGTTAAGTTAAGTACGGAATAAACGGATTGGTACATAACTGAACAATAATTTGACGATTTCACCTCTTCATTACTCTGGTTAAGATTTGAAAATTAAATATTGGAGCCCCTTGTATATATGGGTCAATGGATCCACCTACCAAACCAGATTCGCACACAATGGTTCTCTGGGAATCCAGCCGGGCTGGTACTGAATACCAAGGAAAAGTTTCTAAAGCGATGTTCATAATAATCAACTGCCAATATTTACAAAAATTCAAAAAGTATCCATATCTGGCCATAGCTTTCAAAATCTTTTTCTTTTTTTTTTAATTGTGTTCTATTCGAAAATCAAACAAAATTCTATCTTCCATTGACTTTCCCTCTCAGAGAAAAAAATATTAATGTTACTAAGTACTTATTTCATAGTTGTATGATAATGTAATAAGTGCATAATTTATCGAAAAATAATTATTTATTTAGTCAAACATTACTAACTCTCTCAATTAAGGACAATAAGCTATCAGAAAAATAATTCATAGCATATTTACTGACAGTACTAATAAATTGAATAAAAAATATTTTTATTCTTTGTTTGACCTATTTCATTGACTGTATTCAGTGACTGGGGTTACTTAGTACAGCCCTGTAGTACAGTATGTGGGACGACCCCAGTAAAGTACTCCCAGTCTACCGTAATATCTTTGGTATACGTCCAAAATAAAAAAAATAAAATATTTGTTGACTAATGTGCCACTATTCAAGCAAATCATCGATATAAATTAAAATAAATCAAAACTAAAAATAATTTTGTCATGTCTTTTTCGCTTTATCTTATTTCTTTGTCATTATGGTTTATTTTTGATACTATATGTTTTGATTTCATTATTTCAAAATATTCCTTATTGATTAAACCGTATGTTACATAAATGTATATACATAAGTTACAGCCTTAGTCAGCTGACTGAGGAGATCAGCTGATCGAATGTATATGAAGAGATGTACCGAATATAATAAAGCCAGTATGTTACAGCAGTTCAAGCGTATTAGATCTTATTCCCTCTTCTCTTTTTTGACATTTTGCTTTCG
>NW_027111312.1:973207-987312 GCF_000696795.3 Halyomorpha halys | reverse complement strand
ATAAAATCATGATTATTTATATTTTATTTTTAATCAAGAGACAATGTATTTGTTGGTTTTCACTGAAAAAAAAATTGCTCTTTTTTTAATGTATGTTGTTATTATTCTAGTATTGTTATTGTAGATTATCTTGATGAACTGGATGAACAGTTGTATTCTAACTTGAAAAACCTGAAAATTGCAATAATTTTATTAAATTATATCAGCTTGGCTTTATCAAAAGTGTTTATAATTATTGATTATAAAGTTACTGTAAACAATTATTGACAATTCTAAATAAATTTATTTTGGTATCCGTATACGATGGAAAATTGATTTCTATAAACTGACAACGGTGTAATGAATTAAATTTAAAAAAATTAAAAGAAAGTTATTGCAAAAATGAAATTTCATAGGAGGGGCGAAAAAGTTTTAGGTTTATTAAACGATATACACACTAATATTTTTACTTTCAAATCAAATTTTCGATGCACGGTTTTCAACGGTCATAAGAACCCATTTCTAGCCTTTGCCTGTTTGTCTATGAAACGACATAATTAGATGCGTTAATAACGTTTAAAGCTTTAAAAGATTATAAAGGTCGAATAATGGCTTACTATGTTTGGAAAATAAAGAAACAAATTAATTAAATGTCAGTCAAGTTTCTTAAAAAGGCCTTCATATTTAATTAGCTTATGGTCCGGTTAAAGTTTTATTGAAATCATTTTTTTTTAAAATATACATGTTGCAGTTTTGATAATGGCGAAGGGTCTTACATCGCTCTGAAGAAGCGTTGGTTAAACTAAATAAAACTCCGAAAAATCGATGGTTTTAAAATATTACAAATGTGTCTATTAATATTCTTAAGTATTAATATTAATATATTATTATCTAATGAATATGTTTTAGGAGTATGATATAGTGGATAGATGGAAGAATAACGTTATACTTCGGAATAGTGAAAAATTAAGATCGGAAGTAAAATTATGTAATTAATTCCAAATATCTTTATCATCATAAAATCCGTTTAAATCAACTTTTTGAAAAATCGGTTAAAAATAAAGTACATATGAAACATTTTTTTTTGTGGCATATGTGCATAGCACACACAAAAAAAAAAAAAAACATCTTTAATCGGAGAGAGAGATATGACATTTTGGGTTACATCAAACAGGTTTTAACTCAAAACCGGTCTTAAAACGTTTATACATACAATATTCTATTACTACACCCTTATCAAAGTTAATAATTATTAACGCCTAGTCATCAAAGCCTAGTCATAAAAAAAAATCCATTATAGACCAACTTACCTTCAACTCACTTGAAATTAAATCTTAATCGTTCAAGAAAAGCCGTTTTTGTTTTCACAGTATATGTTTTTACTTAGGAAGAGTGGGCAAGGAGGATAACGACAGAGAAATCAGTTTAGTTTTCAACTTAGATAATCTGTCCGCTCGAGTGTCTGTCTATTATGTAATCTATGAGTTCCTTACTGACACAGTGACACACAAGTGCTTAGCGCCATGGCAATATAACTTTAGGTTTATATCAGCTAGCAGTAATTATTACATAAAAATTGACTTTTATACTATTTTTAGCTAGGATTATTACATTGATTACAATTTCGATCTGATTATTCAAGTTTCGATTAAAGTACTGGAAACCACCAAGAAATATTAAGTGACCATCCAATATTTTAAACTTTTAAAAAAAACCCAGATATTACTACATTACGAAAAGGATTATGAATGTTTATTCATACTTCTTGAACAGTTTATTTGCCTCTGCGTTCGTTTCATTTAAGAAAATATATGTTCGGTATAATCTAAAATATATAAAGAATTTATTAGCATAACGTATAATTTAGTCTAACGACCTTAATAAATAGATAATTTATTTTTCTTTCAGTAAATTAAATTTTAGGAAATTCTCCATGGATGATACTCCAAATAATTGAATAACATCTCTCTTTCAATTTTAGATGATTCGAAAAATAAATGAGTGAAAAATTATATTGTTATCATTGTCTAAAAGCTAAATATAAAAATAAAGATTTTAAATCATGTAACCACCGCATTCTCAAAGAAACCGGTCGAAATGGGTCAGTTATATCCGGAAGCTGTCTATACAAGTTCTGGATGCTCTTTTTCATTTCACCTACTGAGTTCATCGTGGCCATATTGTATGGCTTACTTAGCAACCTTTACTAAATACTTGGAGTTTCAAATACCAAAATTATTTGTTTTATTAATATTAATTTTCTTTTTGTGCAAGCTGTAAATGGTTTCAAATGAATATATTCCAAACTGGAGCATCCCTCCTGAATAGTTATTAGTAAACTTTTCTAAATCAATCTAATTACTCCAAACGAGATGAATATAAATCTGTCTTACAGCACCTTATCATAACAAAATAATATAAGTACATGGTTTTTATTTTGAAAAGCAGTGATATATCTAAGGAATTTTATTTTTTCCTTCTTGACTTTATTTTTTTTTTTAATATATTGTTAATTGTTATTTATAACTGTATAAATAAATATACATCAAGTAAATTTGCTGTAGGTGACATAAGGACATGGTATCTGGTTTTGGCCAAATCGGCAACATATGGAACATTGAGGTCTTGATGGATGACTTGATTTGTGACAAAGTAAGGAGCATTAGGGATTTTACGAAGGATTTTGGACTGTAAGGATTGGACTTGGGAGGAATTTGATGGTTTAGTGGAGCCCCAAAGCTCAACTCCGTATGTCCAGATAGGCCTTATAATAGTCTTTTGTAATGGATTGGCAATTTAGACCGTTTGTCTAGTAAATGTTGTAATAATCGAAATCTACGAGCAATTTCCTGTCTTTTTAGTCTTTTATGAGGATTCCATGTCATAATATTTACAATATTTCGATTGTTTTAACGTTTTGTTTTTTTAGCTATGAAGAAGGGATGAAATTTAGGCCTAAACAAACAAAACACGTTTCACATATTTGTGGTCATTAGAACTCCATTGACCGCATACCCCGAATATCTCCTCACATTGATTCTATGGGTAACAATAAAAACATCATAAAAAAATTTTATATTTACTAAGCCGTGTATAATTTATGCCATAATTTAATATTTAATATGTCATTGTGGGAATATTGAAAACGTTACTTTCACCTTTCAAAGAACTTGGTAAAAAAGATTTTTTGTTTTAAATTATCCTATAGTTTTTCATAAAACGATTTTTTACTTAATTTTGTTGAGACGAAATGTGAAAAATATCTATAGAAAAAATAACATCAATAATGTTTTAATACTTACTATAACCAGGAATAGAATCGGAATAAGTTCCCTCAAAAACCAAAACAAAATTTAAGTTTAAGAAAGAAAAATAGTGGACGAAAAAAAAAAGAATATGGCTCTACTTTTTTAGGCGCTGAAATATTTTAAAACTAGTAAGTTACGTAAGGTTTTGAAGACTTTTTTTTTAAATATAATTATTTGTACATAGTCTTAACCTTTCGTCGGTAGTTGACCAATAAAATGACCATCTATTAAGATTTCGTGAGTGCTATATGCCCCAACACCTTGTGGTTTTAAGCTGGACTAGTTCATTACAGAAAATAAAATTTAAAAATAAATTATTGAGAAATTGTTTTAACCAGTCCCGGATTAGGAAACACCAAAAGTATTTAAGTAGGTTAAAAAAAAGATTTGTTCACTCATGTTCTCAGATCTAGAAACAGATATCGATATTATAAATCGATCAAATTATAACGCCATTATAATTATATAATTGCAAATTATTCGAGTGAACTGCTCCAGGCAACCAGCAACGTTCTGAGAGGCTGCTTGCGTGTTGGGAGAACTTCGTGAACGCAAACGTTTATCAATCATACGATTCCTTTCAAAAATTATTATAACATTATATTATAATATTTTTATCCATTGCATAAATTTTTTCTTCAAACACTCTACTTTATTATTATTCTGAAATCTCCATGACTACTAATTTCAATATTATGAAGTCCTAATTTCTAACACGCTAATTAGAAAACGAATCTTCGACTAGATTAGAAGAAGTATACATAATACTTGTCCTTCATAAAATTTGGAAATCATTGAATTTGTTTTCTCATAAACTTGGAATAGATCATTTTTAAATTAAAAGATGACCTAGAATTATATGAAAAGTTGACGAGGAGCAGATGATTTTACAACCAAATAACATGGTATTGGCACATCAATTAATAAGGGTATTATAAAAACGAAATATTTAGATTGAAAACATTCTTAATCTTTCAGCGGAATATCCCACTTATTCCTGTCGAACAGATCCGTTACTTAGGACTACATCTGGATGGACTGACATGGAATCCTCATACAAGACTGGAGACTGCTAGTCGATTCCGACTATCACAACCTTTACTAGACAGACGGTCTAAGCTGCCAATCCATTACAAAAGACTGATCTACTTTTATAAGGCCTATCTGGACATACGGAGTTGAGCTTTGGGGCTCCACTAAACCTAAAATCCTTCGTAAATCCTTAATGATCCTTACTTTGTCAAAAATCAAGTTATCCATCAGGACCTCAAAGTTCCATATGTTGCCGATTCGGCCAGAACCAGATACCAATCCTTCCATGATAAACTTCGCAACCATCCAAATCCACTTGTTTCGAACCTGGTTTCTCCTTCATTACCTAATAATCCTCCTAGGCGTCTGAAAAGAAGATGGCCTCGAGATCTTTTCCTCTAGAAATGTTATTGAAGTTCTATAACATGCAATAACAATACTTTGAAGAGGAGAGGATTAAACTCTTTTAAAAAAATATAAAATGTAGAGTATAACAGAATGACAATAAAACATGGAATAAAAGTATACAGCTCCGTATTAATTGATAATCACTTTCGAAACATAAATTTTTACACAGCATGTGTTAATACTGAGGTGTTAGTGGCCTTATTACTATAACAATACATTGAAGTGGAAAGGAATGGGCGCCAAAATCTAATATTTCTCAACATCATTGACTGGATTTCTCAACTATATTAAAATATTTTAGTTTTACCAATTATATTAAAAAATATTTTTTCGTTAGTATTTAAATGTTAATCATCTCCAAAAAATGATTAGTTGACCGTCATTTTATGATTTTAATAGTGAATTTAATTAATAAATCATTTCCTAAAGACTTCCTATAAGCATACCCTTCATTTGGAAGAAGAGTGCCACCTTGCGAAAATATTCGTTTTTCCTTCTGGAAATCTTTTACTCATATATATATATATATATATATTCCGTTGAGAAAAAATGCCAGATTTTTAATTTCATTTTTTACCGCAATTACAATAATTATCATTGTTAGAAGCTAAAGTAAAAATAAATTGTTTATTTTTACTTTGGTATATATACCTATAAATATTCTTCATTTATGCTATATATGAGGTGATTGAATTTATAAATAGAAATGATTAACCAAGTTTGAATTTGAAGATGGTCTGACTAGCCATAAATCGTTAATAACTCGAAACATTTCTACTGTAAAAGAATACTTTTTCATATTGTGGTGCTCTTTTTTCGAATGAATAATGAATCAATGATAAAATATTTGATTTTTTCCAATCCTTTTGAATTTGAACTTTACTATTAACTGCTGCAAATGTTAACAATTGATAACAATTATTTTTTATTACTCAAATATTACATTAGTTAACTTCCAATTCCTCAACTGCAGATGTATAGGTATTGAATTTACATTTTAGTATCCCCTTTGAATAAAATGTTTTGCCATATTTTTTTTCAGTATGATGTAGGCTCTGATATAAAAAAATTTCTGATTTTTCAAATTATTAGATAGGTGCCACCCTTCCCAAACTCTCCCATAGCAACGTTTAGCTAATGTAAAAGGGGACAGTGAAAAAGATTTGGAAAGCTTCTGAAAGTAAACGCAGTCCTGTTCTACATCTGGTTCAAAATGTTAGGGCATATAAGATGTATAGATTTAGAAATAAAAAATTAATATTTAACTTTTCGCAACAAAGCCTGCACATTGGGATAAATAATATTCCAATTTACTTGTTTTCTCGAATGCAGCATTGTTATTTAGCTGTAGAATAAAATAATTATTAAGCTAAAAGAAAAAAAAAATAGTTTAAGATAAAAATTAACGAAATTTTCAAAAAGGGTGTAGATTTCAAGAACGTATACTCAGGTCTATTAATACAGGCATTAAGAATATACCGATCTCCTGTATATTGGCAGACGCTGAGGTTCCAGCTAGCCATAGGTTTGGGCAGGAACCAGGAGGAGAACAAGATGATGAGTGACCTTGCGAAGATGACAATGCTCTGGAGAAGTATGTCACTTACACTTTGGAGAAAGTCACCACTGACCCAGTTGGTCCCCACTTTCTAACCGCTGCAGTGGGGGCACTTGTCGCTGCAGTCTCTCGGCTTTGCCTCGTTAGTTCGTCGCTCTTTGTCTCCAACCCAACTGTATTCTTACCATTCACATTTTCAAATTATAACAAAAATTAATTAATTGAATAAAATAAAAAATGTAATATTTCAAAGCTTCATGCTGGTAATCCATGGTTTAATAAGGGATAAGAAATTTGATTTGTTAGAGTAAGGTCTGGGTGGTTGCCAAGAAAGGTACAATACCTGCAGATAAACTATTTATAAGAAACCGGCGTTTCGCTCCAATTTTTAGGACTTCATCAGGGGGAAACGTCGGTTACTAATAAATAATTTTACCTGCCACCCGGATTATCTTCCTACAATCATCACATAACGTCAACTAATTATCTTCCTCTTCTCAAGAACTTCTCATTTAATTATAAATTACTTCTCAGATATCATGAATGAATTTATCGTAGAAGGATAGAGATATGTAGCAATGTCGGTCTGTAGTTTCGTGAAGATCCTCTTTATGGTTCATGAATAAAATAAACATGCCGCGAATTTTGAACCTCTGTGAGCATCATAAAACTTTTACTTGTCACCCTATTTTGAGTTTGAATTTATCTTCGATCTTTTTAGAACTGATATTTTTATAATAATTCAAAATGGCAATAGTTCCTTGCACTAATTTTCAACAGTTAGATTTACTAACTCGGATATCAACAGTTTTTTGAAAAGTAATTTTACTAATATTTCCACCAGCAAAATTTTGATTTTTTTTTTTTATATAAAGTATGACAAAAACATAACAGTTTAGTGAGATTTAAATTCTGTTCTTAACCATTTGTATCATTATAGAATCCATATTGAAAAAACTAAGAATTGTTTTATGGAGTTAATCATCCTATCAAAAAGAAAGCTCATATATAGGTTAAGCAATATTTAAAAAAATAATTATAACTATGGTATGATTTATAACTATGGTGACAAGAAAACATTATCAGACTGGCGAAAACGCATGCATCCGCCGTGATAAGACTTCTGTTAGAGTAGGCTTTTCTTACACGGGCTTTTTGTAAGTCCTCATTACATTCTACAACTTCATATGTTAAATACTATTATTTCTAAAATCGTTGGCTTTCCAATGATATATAATACGTATATATTATTTCCTAAAAATAATTATCAATTCGTTCACAGTTCATATGAATCCATTTTTTATTACCAATAAAAGTATAGAATGGTTAATTATTTCAAAAAACAAAATTAAAATTACTTTAGCGGAAGCCATTTTGAAAATTCGGCATTTAGTCCTGTCAAACTATTTCAGTGAGGGCAAGACCTGGATGGTATTAGAGACCATTTAATTGTACACTGATGCACCGAGTTTACTCAAAATCGTTTCAGTAGTTTTCTAGAAAATCGAAAGAGTGTGATAAGTGGCATTTCCGGCCTGTAAATTTTATCGAAAAAGTTGTTGTAATATTCCAAGTCTGTTCCGGCTTTAAAATGTGATTTCATCTTTGCACGACTCTTCATTTTCGAGTTTGGCCGTTTTCATACACATACAGACCATTTTGAGAGCTTTGAATATTTGAACAAAGGGACCTCCAAAAGTGTATTTCTGTATGTGGAGGTGTATTTATTAATGCAAAATGGTTCATGTCCCGAAAAAGTTTGAAGCTGTTAAAATACTCCATCTGTGTTGCAGAAAAATCTTCAATGATAGACGTAATTAAACTCTCTACAAAAAAACAAAAACAAAAAATAAGACAACGAAATTGGCCCCTTAATAGAAAAGTTATTAACTGTTTACTATTGTTTTTAAAATATTGTTCAAATACAGCAGGTTCTTATGGAATTCTGTTTACTTTTTATCGGTCTTCAAAATAACTCGAAAACTATACCTCTCCCAGAACATGCTAGATTAATTTCACACACAAATTTTAAATGTACTAATATTAGTGAAGAGAGAGCAAATCAGTTTTGTATTGCACTTCGCACATCAGATTAGTAAGGAAAGTCGTGAAAGTGGAGGAACTAGTAAACAAAAACATAAAAATAATAATTTGTATGTAAATACTACGGAAGGGCAAAACTTGCTATTTAATTCATACAAATACGATTGTAGGCCGCTGTTTTATGAATTTATAATACGTCAAAATCAACACAGTACGTTACGACTTGCCGTACCTTTACAATAACAAGCAAAAGGTAACGCTGAAGTTCAACCAAAAGTTTAATAATACTGTTTCACACTCTCCTTAAAAAAACAAAAAAACACTAAAACATAGAATGTGATTAAAAACTTATTCATACTTTTTGAAACGTTTTAATCACAGGCATTACAACCCTAGAGGGTAACAAACAAGACGAGTCCACGTTTTGAACCTTACTAGTTCAGATTTACTTCAAATTTTGCACAGGTTTTGTATAGACTCGGAAAAAAGTAAACTATTTCTGAGATATGTCCACCCGTTTTTTAATTATATAGCTGTAAAGGTCTGACAGATTGGGAAAAAAAAAAAAATAATTTATTCATTTCGGTTGTATTGATGTAAATTACAGTGTAAAATATAAATATGGGATGAAGACGGCTTCAATTTTGCAAAAAAAAAAAAAAAAACCTAAAGCTCCTTTTTCATAAATTTAACTATTCATTCATCTTAATTATTTCAGCAGTGTTCATATTAAAGTTTTGGTGAAAATAAACAACCCAAATTTGAACGTTTCAGGATTTTGACTCTGGCTTTTCGCAAGATTCCGATAGCATACATTTTTTAAAAATAATTGAGAAGTTTTAACGTTCATACAAACGATTATGAGGTAATATCTCTTTGGCAGTTGTCACAGATTTAAAAAAGTTCTTCAGAAATAAAAGAGGAATTACGAGTTTTTGGATGTATTTACTTACATTCTATATGCTTTACATCATTTGTTTGTTCCAGTGTCAAAGGATAGAACGGCGTGGACAAGAGTGCAGTCGCCGGCAGGCAAAGACCGAAGACGGCTACATCTTGTCCCTCCACAGGGTTCACTCCCGAGGTCTCCCCTACGGGCCTCCGGTCCTTCTCATCCACGGCCTTCTCTCTGCTTCCGACCAATGGCTGCTCTATGGCAGGGATCACGATTTAGGTAAATATGTAAACATAATCTCTGAACTGTTTTTGATTGCGTATAATATCTATCTTAACAATAAACTTAACGAAAAAAAAAATTGAAATGGTGGAATATGTAAAATGGCTGGTAAGCCGTAAGGCACGATATTACACTCAAGTAACGATTCATTGGTAAAAATGTTTGGGTATGCCTTTGGAATAGATGGCTGTTCTAACAGCTCAGTGGTCTTCACATCTCAGTAATCCTCCAATTTATTCACTTCAAATTCATTTTTTATTGAATTCTTCACCTTAATGTCAAATAATATGTACATATATTTTTTTGACAACATAACCACCTCATCATAAAATAATGTTCTTTGAAATTGAAATATATATTACATTTTGTAGTTAAGATTTTTTTTAATATATATTTTTATTTAACTAAAAATTGTCTCACATTAATAAGTACTCCATGTTTCCAATTCTTAAGAAATAATTTCTAAAAAATTGTATTTTTGTAGATAGTGCTGTTTGACATTAATGAACCATTGATAAATAAATATTGTATCCATGGCAATTTTAGCTATTAGTTTCAACTATAGCTAATTTTTGCCCATCTCTGAAGTCAAACGATGAAGTACCATAGAGTGAGTTATTTCCTTCTCTCCCATCACTGAGTTCTGATTTAGCTACTTTTGCTTGCTCCTTATGATGTGTCAATAACCACTATACTTATAATTTAAATATATATAAGCAAACTGCAAGTAAGGTTTTATTTTGTCAAAATTCCTCGACTTAACTTCCCACAATGAGTAGCTTTCATAAATATTGATGAAACCATTGGAGCATGCAATGCTTAATATCATTGTAATTGCATTATTGAAAATTATAATAAAACTTAGCAACTAATGAGGAGGATAAAGGTAGTAGTTTACTTGCGAAATTCATGGAATGATGAGCCAATATATGTAGCCATCTACTGACTATAGAAAACAAATGTCTACATGTATTGGCTTAGTTACACTTTAAGAATGGAGAAGATGAAATGAGAATCATTGATTTTCTAAGTAGAGAAATTAGGGAATACGCTAACATCTAAAAATTATTACTCATGATTTGATCAAGGTAATGAAGGCAACATGAAGTAAATCAAAAGGGTGAAATCAGAGTAAATAGAATTGAATATAACAGGGGAATGTTCTAAGCCATATAAGTACTCTTCATTTCTTTTAAGATATAACATAAAAAAGACCTATCAAGGGGTGGGGAAAGAGTTATTTTCAGGTAAAATATTTCATCTATTCAGGTGAATTGATCCTAAAACTGCATTATGGTGAAATTGTAGGAAGCTGTAATCAAACGTACACATTGAATTAAGAGAAAGGGAATAAAAAAATGAAGAAAAAATTTTGATTTAATGAATCTTCTGGTATTCTATCTTTAATGCAATAATAAGCTAATATTAAAGAGTAAATAATTTTAGAAAACTGATATTGAATAATAATTTACGTCTTATAGAACCATGTCATCTTTTAAAGGAAAAAATCTTTTATGATTTTGTTAAAAAAACACTGTTTTGTTATGTCATAACATTACATTTATGTAGTGATATAGTCACTATTGTATTGATTTAAATATCATTTTGCTTATCATGAATATTAATTATTTTAGCTTCTATCTTGGCAGACAAAGGTTATGACGTCTGGTTAGGTGATTTGAGAGGAAATGCTTATTCCAGAAGTCATGCTCACTTAAGTCCAGAAGACCCTGATTTTTGGGATTTCAGGTGAGTTTTAACATCAATTAATTAACATTATTTCACCTGAATTAATTTCATTCATACTCATATGAATTTCACAGTATATATATTAATTCCATTCACCTAGGTCAGGTATAAAGTTATATTCTTGTTCATTCAAATTAAGTATATTTACTTGTTGTAAATAACAATAAATTAATTCTTAAAAAAAAAAAATTAAGTATGAGTGCATGTTCTTATATACAACTAATTTTAACACTTTTAAGTAATTAGTAAAACTGTATTTCTGTTTCTTTTGTTCAGTTTTCATGAATATGGTTACTATGATGTACCAGCAATGATAGATTATATTCGTCTAGAGACAGGTCATAAGAAAATTTTCTACATTGGCTACTCATTAGGAGGTACTGTTTTCTTTGTAATGGGAGCCTCTAGACCTGAATACAACAACAAGATTCGAGCAGGGATTACTATTGCTCCCTATGTGTCTTCTCCTCAGCTCAGCAGTGTTATATTAGCGACCTTCAGTATGATTGCATCAATCATGGTATTCATTTCCTCTGTTTATTACTTAACATGAAGTATTTTTTTTTACCTTATGTAGAAAAAAGAAAGGATAGCTTACTCAAAAGTTAAGTTTTCATCTTACCCAATTTCATCTTAGTTCAGATTGTGAGTATTTTGCTCATGCTCAGAGAAAAATCCTATGTATATCATTATTTTTTATTGTGATTTTATCTAATTGTGTTTTGTTTATCTATAACAGGGAGAATTTAGTTTTAGATAAAGAATATTGACCTGACTCATCCTTACAAATTGTTGAGTAAAATAACCAAGCGTGTGAGCAAATTATTCATGGTGTGACCAACTGAGTAAATGAGATCGGCACCTGAAATAAGTATATTTAAAATGGTTACTGGTAATGAAACGGAGACAAGATTTGTTTGCCAAAGCAAGGAGGTTTTTCTGGGATATACCCACAAAGGAAAAGAACGGAAGAATGAAAAAAAATTCCAAGAACTGTAAAATTTGTCGGTGCATTGAGCATTTGTAGAGTTTTCTTTATCAATACTACAACTGAATCTAATATAATGAAATAATCTTTATTTAAATTAATTAACATTATCTATTCTAATAATGGTACCTATAATTTTGACTTAATTGTATCGTAATGTTAAATTTTTTGATTAGTAACATCCATTTTTTTTCATTCCTGAGAATTTTTATATTTATGTAAAACACACAAGCGTTCATTTATGTTCAATTGGAATGTTCAATCGTATTATCCTAAACAATCCTTTAGCTTTTTTATTAGATGGATTCTGATTTGTACTTCTATATCATATAAATTAAAACAATAATTTAACTTACTAAAAAGAAAATTATGTAAAATCTAACATGTAAGAAAAATGCTCATGCACAACCAATCATGTTTCATAAAGGAGCGTAACCAATCCTTGATTAAAATTTTAGATAAAATGATTGTATACTTTTCTATCAATTCGAGGCTACAAAAATAAAATAAAATTTGCACATCATTCATTAACAATCAGTTTTCTACTTTAGGTGGTTGCCTAAAGAATCTTCTTCATTAAAATTAAATCTCTCTTGGGGATTGGAGAATTCTATAATCAATATTGCTGTCATACAAAATAATAAATTTGTAACTTGTCTGGTTATTTATCACAGTATTTGTTATTTAACACTATGTTCAGCTCTTGGAACTCAACTTTTACTAAGAACTAACAGAGAACTTTAATATAACTTGTCAAAGAACAGATCAACCTAAGAATTCTCATAATAATCACGACTTCCAATTATATGGGGATTGTTAGCGGTTTAGAAAAAAGTATAAGGTTCTGGGCTAATATGTACTTTCTTCAGAATTGTAGTATCTGTGTGTCAAACATTATCGTAAAAACCAGACCAATTTCTTACTCATCTGTGTTTTACTTTATATCACTGTGTGATAATGAATTGGGAGTGATATTGAAGTTTTATCTATTAGATCCTAGAAATTTTCTAATTTTCTTTCATGCTATTTTTAAAGAATTGCTAAAATCATTCCTAAAACAACTTGTTTGTTGTATGTGTTCTCTATGACTTCTCAATTTGCTCTAGTTTTCTTTCCATGCTTATATTTTTTATGAAACCATTGCTGTTTAATTTGTGTTCATTTCCACATCCTATTTTCTCAACACATTCTTAAAATGCATTTTATTGATTTCTATAAAAGTTCCAAACTGAATGAGAGGCATTAATTTGCCATATTTTGATCATGTCTTGCATTACAATTAGTTTGTTGTTTGTCTTAATAATTTTGGATCCTTAGGAAACTGTAATTTGCTCAAAGACCTCCAATTGATTCAGCAAAGGTATATTGTGGAATTAAGGGAGGGTTTTATTAATAAAGACAAAGAGTATGTTTCACCAATAGCTACGACAGACTGTTCTAGCCCCAAAGAATGCCAAACTATCCCATGGCAGAGCAGTGTCGCCATCTGCCGTTTTATTTTACAAACAAAATAATAAAATCTATTTTCTACAATAAGGTAGACTAATTATCAGAATCAATTTCATTTCTTAATTTATGATAAATAAATTGTATTATTATGCACACTATTTTATTTATACCAGTTTATTTTTTAGAGGCAATGGCGTACTCTTCATGTATTTGAAGTGTTTCCCCGCTCAAACACAACTCTCGCTATAAACCAGATATTTTGTAAACCTAAATCTAGGCTTCTTCCTGTTTGTCTTCAAGTATATGACCAAGTATTTGGACTTACAAGCGAACTTGATCAGGTAAACGTTTTTTGAATTACATATGATTCTTTGCTTGGGTTTTTATAATAAATATTATAAAATATTAAAAAAA
>NW_027111312.1:940867-967877 GCF_000696795.3 Halyomorpha halys | reverse complement strand
TATAATTTTTATAAATAAAATATTTGACTAGAGATTGTCATTAATTCTCAATGCTTCGATTTTATATTGTAAATACATACACATTCTAATACACTTATATTGTATTGTAAAGAAATAATAAAACCGTTTCTTAGCGGCTACCTGCTGTCAAGCAATTACGGATTACTATCCATTCCAGATAAACTATCCAGAAAGTCAACAACATCACTAAACAATAGCTTATATAAATCTTTCCCATAAATAAATTCAACATGGCCATAAGTAGGATCAGGTACTTCCATTGCATGCCTTAAGTTTCCAATGTTTGAAAGGGCATATTTTGTAGCCTGTAAGAATAAAAAGTTTAATGTTTTATTTTTATGAAACTCTAATACAATTTAAAGGAGAATAAAGTTTCAGATAAAAGAAATTTAAAACATTTTCTATACCTAATCCAGTAGACATTTATTTACCATTTTATTTCATATCATTAATTATTTAATTATTCCAGTTCTAAACGTTATTTATAAAATATAAATATATTTTGATTTGAAAAAAAAAAGTTACAAATCAATTTCTCAGTAGTTCAATGAAATACCAACTAATTGACCTCAAGAACTAAGCTAATAACTTCTTTTAAGCAGTCTAAAGGAATAATACAGATAGTTTAGGTAGATGTATCCGAAATAAGGGATAGTAGTTTGGACATTTATTCTAATCTTTTTTATGTTACTAATAAAATGTTTTCATTAGTATTTTAGACTCCTGATACAAACTGATGATATACTAACAGTTTAAAACAAAACTGATTTTCACACATTGGGACTATTAAAGAACGGAGATTCTGAAATATGGATGGGCAAGACAAATCTTTCAAGATTATTTGATTTTTTTTATTATCTTACTTTATTTTATAACACTATTTATAAAATTACTTGTTCATGACATCAAAAAAATATGTTTGATTTGTTTCTTTGCTAATAATGTAAATTGGTTTGTAACTTTTAGTAATCAACTATTTTTTTTATCGTTAGTTTAATACAAGTAACTAAACAATAAATTAGTAACTTACTTCATATGGTATAAGCTTGTCTATTTTTGAGTAATAAATGGCTGTAGGTGACATGATTTTTGAAAGACTGTAACTAGGAGGTTCATATGATCCATATTTCTCAAAATTTTCATTGGAACCCCAATTATACTTTTGAGTGCCACCTGAAATGAAAGTAATTCAAATTTTTAAATATTTTTGTTAAACATATATTTTAATGGAGTAGATATTACAATGGGATAGATAAATAGATAAGTGTGAGAAACATAGTTCAATTAGGTTTTTATTTGTCCAAAATTGTTGTTTTGTGATTTAATGGTTTCCTTAATGCTTAAAAACAAAAATAGAAGTGTATATAAAATATCTGATAACCCCTAAAGGCATTTTCTATCACTAACTCAACTCACATATAAGTTTCCAACCACCTTACTTAAATTGGAGAGTCTGTGGGGATACAAAAGATCTTAAAAATATAAATTTTTTTCCCACTGGAACAACTAATTAATTCTAAGTGTCTTGGTGGCCACATAAGTATAAATGGTTGCAATGATTATAACATAAATGAACATGGCTGGAATAACAGAAAGATAAGATAGAGAGTATTATTTTATCTTTTACCCATTTACTTCTAGATAATTTCGACAAGCACTCAAGATAAAAGTTTATTTGGTACCAGCTCACACATTACGATGGTCAAACTCAAATTTTGCATATATAAAAACTGAAATACCTTTTTTTGTTAGTTGAATTAAATGTTGAACAGATCTAATTGATGATCCTGAAGGAGACTCCCAGATTGTGTATCCACCCCAATTCTAGAATTCAACATAAACAAATAGGAATCAATTAGGTATTAGTACATATGAAATGTTACTACTTTGATTGTAACAGAACTGGATAAAAAAATTTAATGAAATAAAAAATAAATTTGCTAGAAAGACAATTCCTTTTTTGGATGATTTATGTTTTTAGGAATCCATTGAAATTTTGTTTATGAAGTGAACCTCATTAACATATCATTTAACATTTTAACATACATTTAAATATTCAAAGAATATTAAAATTTACTTTCGGTAGATAAATAATAAATGAAGAAAGATAAAGAAACAACATAGAACCTATGGGTATTTAAAGAATAAAACAAACAGTCTTGGCTTTTCTAAATTGTTAGCAAACTCTTACGGCCCATATCTGATGACAAACAGCCTGATTCTAATTGCTTTTTCATGTAGGATATTACAGTTTTTTATTGAGATAAATAAAACCATTTGATAGAGCACAAAGAATCCATTAATATTGTTTTATTATCTATATCCTATCAAAAAGTGGGAATTGTTTGTTTTGATCCTGTATTGTTCACATGTAAATAGAAGTAAAACAAATTTTAAAATAAGAAAACAAAAATAATAGGGAATTTTTAATTTTTCCAAAGAATAATTCTGATTCAAATATATCAAACAAAAATGTTCTACTATTTTCTTTAAAATATAGTATTTAAAAAAGGATATCTTATGCAATCCATTTAATTTTATTGATACAAACCAAAAAATTTATAAAGTACTGTAGGTAATCCAATACTTACAGGTTCCATATTGTGTCTATCGAAACCAGCCATTAAGTCAAGTCCCCAGAAACAGAATAGACCAGAAATTGACCCATCACAAAAGTCTTTCATCCACTCATCAGTGGAAGGATTTCCATTAGAGACAGTTAATACACCGAAGACCTTTAAAATATCCTATTGATTCCAAAAACATATTAATTAATGATTAAGATTAATTGGTTACATAAATACAACCAAAGTGGAGAGATAAATATGATGGAGGCTCAGCCTTGAATTAAATTTGCTATAAATAAAAAAAATCCTATTTTATATACTGTACTTTCTTTCTTAAAATATTTAATTATAAAATTTTGTGTCTCTCAGTCAGGTTGTTAAAATAAACAAATAAAATTAACAAGTTTAAATAAACAGTATCAATGGAGATAAAACAGGAATAAAATGAATAGGCTGAATCAATTGATATTAATTAAAATTAATATCTGGAGGATCAATTTAAAAAAATATTCAATGCATGAATTTTATGTATTGTTTGATTTTTAAAAGGTATTAATTTTGGGTATAAAAAAAGCATAATGAAAAGCAATATTTGTGTAAAAGATTAATTCCTAGAAACATGGACCTAGCTGCACATGTTAAAGGCATTGTATTTATACGGCCTTACAATGTACAACCTTTAACATGGGCAATATATATATGTAATTCCCTTAACATATGTGTTTACCAGTTCCTAATGATTTATCTTTTGGAAACAACAATAAAAAATCTTTTATACTTATTGGTGATAATAATACTTGTACTACTTACAAAGGTTTGATGAGACCAAGCAGAGGTTCATTGAATAACAAGCAAGAAAAAATTACAATTGATGAAAACATAAAAATAAATAAATCTGTAAAACCCATGAAGGGTCAGGGATTCAGTACTTTGGAAGCTAATACGGTTAGTAGACAAGGAGGTGATTTGGTCAGAATCACACTAGACCACCAGATTTTTCCCTAATTAAGGGTACCCACTTATTTAGGCTAGGTGGACCCAGAGGGCTCCTGAACCCACAGGGTTGACTCATAGCTACGGTAACAGAATAAATAATTATTTGCACCGCCAGAATCAAACCCATGTCCTTGGATTTAGTAGCTTAGTTCCTAACTACTGAGCTATCCCGTTCCCATAATGAAAACATCACAGATATTAAAAAGTAACTAATTGTAAAATAATTAACTTCCAGTTCAAATGACTTTTTTTTTTTTATCTTATGTTATTTGTTCCAATTTTTAAGGCATGAATCGTAATGTAGGGCACTAATGAAATATACAATATAATTATCATTATTCATTAGAAATAGTTTACTTACCAGTGCAACATCTAAAAAACTTAAATATATCTTCGTTCCAAAAGAGAACATGTCCCATTGAGGAATCCACATCGCTGGTCCAAAATGGACTGAGCCTGCAAAGAGTTCTTGATACTCAGGCCTTTCTGAACATAATACCATATATATTGTAGAGCCCAAGGAAGCACCAGCATAGTACAATTTAGTGTAGGTACTTTTCAACATAATCTGGTCAATCATTGCTGGTAAGTCATAATAACCAATTTCGTCATGGCTAGAACAGTTAATATTAATAAACCTTTAAAAAATTATGAAGAAAATTGAGACTATGTATTTAAATGTGTGCAATTAATAAAAAGGTGGAAAAAAAATCAATGACTATTGAATAAAAAGGCTATTTATTTATAATCTTAAAATTCTTTCTTGAGACTGGCAATTTTTTACTAAATAATTCAAAACACTATCCAAATTATAGTCTCAAAACTTTTATTTCTTTTACACGTCCAACGTTTCGGCCAATTCGACCATCTTCAGGGACAATCTATCCATTCACTATTAAACATATAATTTAACTATTCCAAAAACTTCATACAGGCTATTCTGACCAGGTCAAAACATTTATATCTAATAAGTCAAATATCCATTAAAAACCACAGTCAAAATTATTTCTCTTTAAACACTATTAATACACTTTTATTACAACTTTACAGTCGGGACCTTTACCCCTAAGATAGAATTGAAAACTTTTGCAACATAAGGGAAGGTTGGTGACTATTCAGAGAATGGTTCTGCTCTGAATAATAAAAGCCAATAAGACTGTTGTCCTGTGGCAGTGCAGATCTAATCAGGAGAAATACTTCTCAACCTCCTCCTAAGAAAAAATAAAACAAAATATTATTTCAGGAAAGAAGGCTTTCAAGATCTTTCAAGGAATCTTCAACAGTGAATTGCAGATATGGAAATGAAAGAAAATAATAAAAGGAGAATACTATAACATAACTGACACGATAATTGAGGAGTTGAATTGATGGTGATTAACTATTCTGAAAGAAGCTACTTTCATGAAATACTTCTATACCGTCCATTTAAAATTGTTAGCCAAATCAAAGCCAGGGATTCCTGGATTTCAGGATTACTCACAGAGCATAGGAATTTCTGTGACAAACTGCATGACTTTGGGAATGAATGCTGTATTTTCTTATTGTGGGAATCTGAAAACTTTTAAGCACATTGTCACAGCCTGAACTGCATTTAAGACAATAGACGCTTAGACACTGAGAGAAACTAGACTCTACATTACCACAAAGAATTTTTTTTTCAAAGTTAGTAAGAACAACTACCTATACTATGAAGTGTTCGCATATGAATAGAAGGAGGTTTTGAAGCAAACTCATTTTAACTTCCTTCGAAGGAAGTTAAAATAAAAAAGTGAGAGTGGTCTTTGTAGACTAATGAGTAAATGGAATTATTTTGCAAATGATGAATTATTTATTAGCTGAGGTGGCCTTTGGTGATATTACCAAGAGGTAAGGTAGAATGAAAATAAAAAAAATAAAAATAACTAATTATTGCTACTCAGTTAGAATGATAAACACTAAAAACAGTAAATCAATTTTTATAGAACCATTTCTAATGATCATTATTTGCATTATCTACAAATCAAATAAACTCAATAAAGTTACCTAAAATCCCAAAACTCGGGTTGCGTATTATCATACTTAGTATTCGATGTTTTATCATTACCCCTCATGGAACCGAGCCATACATCATATCCCATATCAGACAAAATGAATCCTAAAACATATATGTTATGTTATTAACCATATTTTATCAATTCAAACTTATATAATACATTACTAAGGAATGTACCATTTTTATAATTACTTAAAATTTACTTATTTTTCAAACTTTTTGTAAGGATATTTCATTACAACATTTTTTTAAGAACTTTACTATCACGATTAATAGAAATCAAACTATTTATTTAGTTTTAGTTATAATACAAAATTAAGAAACATACCTAAATCGTGGCCTGAACCCCGGAGAACCCAAAGTTCCGGTCCCAGTCCGAGACCCATCATTAGCAAAACTGGAGGTCCTGGTTTATTGGCAATTCTGTAGAGGGGAAGAATGTAACCATCCTCTGTATGCACTGTATAAGTTTCTGCTTTATAACCATGATAAGTGATAAGCTGACTCTAAAAAATAATAATCGTTAAAGTATCATTCAACTTGGTGTATCATATATTTTTTGAAAAAAGAATTATTTATGTATACATATCACTTCTACTAAACTAACAAGTGTATATAATATAAAAAAATTATGTTATATTATATGATGAGAAAAAATTCATTATTTAAAATTTTTGTCTTGCTTTTTTCAACAGATTTTTTTTGTGTAGTTTACTTACATATTTTTATCCTAGATAATGTATAAATTGATTTATTTTTGTAATAAAATTTCTTGCTAGATATGGTTTCTGTTTTATTTTAATTTTGTTATTGACAAGGGCATCATATCTAAGTAATACATGTTCCTAATGGTTTATCTTTTGGAAACAACAGTTAAAGAACTTTTATACTCATAGGTGATGATACTTCTACTACTTACAAACTTTGATGAGACCTTACAGTGGTTTATTGAATAACAAGCAAGAAAAAATTACAATTGATGAAAACATAAAAAGAAATAAATCTGTAAAACGCATGAAGGGTCAAGGGTTCAGTACATTGTAAGGAAGTACTGTTAACCATTGGTCCAGGGTTGTGCAAGGAGGTAATTTGGTCAGAATCATTCTTGACTGCCAGATTTTTGTCCAATCAAAGGAACCTACTTCATGAGGCTGGGTGGACCGTATAATTTATAATTTAAATACTATAAAAAGATTAATAAAGCACGATCAAATAATAAATGAATGAAACACTATTCAATAAATGATAAAATGAAAATAAATAAATAAACTTATTTCAATTTTCATTTCTAAAATATTACTTAATGGTAAAAAACATTGAAATGCACATGGTTTTGCTAAATTAATTTTGATTTAAAGAATGTATTTATTATCAGATATTTTAATTAAATTATTATTTTTATTACAATATTTTTTTTAATTGAATATTAATTTTTTATTTTGATACTGAAATATTTTTTTATTTAATAATATTTTCATTAAAATAATTATTTTTATTTGAATATAATTGAAAAATAAGGAATAATTTTATTTACTAAATAACATAATAACAAATAAATGGGTTATTTAGTATCCAAGAAGACCATATTGAATTTCATTTTATTTTTTTCTGAATAAACTTTACCCAACACTGCACATAACAAAATGGAACAATTCATTATAGAGCATGGAAAAATATTTGTTAGTATCTTATGCCCCGAAATTTGGGTCTTTCTCTCCTATTGAAATATTTATTTAGACATGTTTGTATAAACAATAAAGGTAACAAAAGAAATATCTGAAAATGTCATCAAAATTAGATTAATGGTTTGATAGATTATGACAGACAGGTAACCAAGTTTGTACCTTCATGTCTAAAACGAAAAAAGTTGTTTCCAAAATCTTTAATTATACAGTTTCCTTACATTTGTTAATGAGGAAGCAAAAATAATAATAGTGAGCTAAATGGTATACCTTGAAAAGTTAGATGAGACAGACAACCTGTGCATCAAGAACTAATTTAATAAAAAAAAAAATATATATATAAAGCTGAAGGATTACTAAAAACCTTTGATAATATAAGAGATGTATGTCACGATTATTGACAGATAGATACCAAATAAAAGAAATACAGAATTAACGACTAAAATAAATGATTACAGCGCAAACTTAAGATTACATAACATCATTTCATTTATTTAACTTAATTTATTAGATAAAGTGACTACCAAATGAGTCCAATATAGTTTAATGTCGTAATTCGTGAAGTGTTTTATTTTTAAATTTTTTATGTAAGTTTTATTTCTTAAATTTTTAATTAAGTTTTATTTATAATTAATAAACGAGAACACTTTCTACATTAATTAATATACGAGGAACGTTTAAAATCAATGATATAAGTATTATTTCAACGGTATTTACACCTTTGAGTATTGTCAAGATTTATAACCACGAATATATAAATAAATGAAAATCAATATTTTGTGTTAAATAGAAGGAATAGTAAGCTTTTAAGAATATTATTTATTGTTACATATACTCACAGCATCCATGAAATAAGTAGGAGGGGGAGGAAGTGGTAGAACTTTGGAAGGATCGAACCTCCCAGCGTTTGAAGATACTATCGTACCAAGAAACGCAATGACTAAGATCATTATGTTTCCCATTTCGACAATAGTTGATCATCAAAGTACGAGGAACAAATAAATTCTAAGGCGAATCATGAATCGTCTTCGGTAGTTCAAATATTATTCTTGATAAGTATTATCTTTAAGGGCACTCAGGAAGTTCTTAGTTCAACACATTTTAATAAGATGAAACAGGAATTTTTTGTTTTTTCTTTTCTGAACTTCTGATGTTTACCGACGTTTCAAGTCAAGTGGCGATTGATATCCCCGGTGCAATTCATTTGGAGTTTAATCCATTGTTTGGGCTATTTGTTATGTTCTTGAAATTCTAAGTACAAATGTTTTTTTCTATGCACAAGTCTTTTGCAGTGTTTTTTCCCCTATGTTGCAACACACGCTGAGCCATGCAAGCACACATAATACATTTTTTGTACAAACATGCCTGAGTATGTTTCTTGTAATTTTGCGTAAGTATTATATCTGTAGAAGCAGTAATTACCATATATACATTCATGCATGCTTGTGTAAAAAGATTATAGCCATACATGAGGGCGTTTAGTGGTTTTAAGACATAAAATTAATTCATCTTTCTGAATCAGAAACGAAGTTGAAAAGCCTTTAAAAATATATAGATATAGGTCTCCTACAAAATGGTGGTTAAGGAAGAACAATGTTTCCTAAAGTGTGGTACGATCACTGTTTTTTTTTACGTGGTGATGGTGTTTTAGTTTCAGATTTTATAAATTAAAAAAAAATAACTTCAAAATATGTAAGTAAGTATTTATATCAAGATGTAAAACCATGTTATATGGTTTTCTCAGTTTTCAAAATATGGTCGACGGGATAATATTTAATTTTAAATATTGCGGATACAGTATAATCCCTGCCCCGTCACCATTTTTAAGTTATACAATTAGAAAATTTATGATGAGTATAATGGGTAATAGATAGCACATACTTCGTGCCCATTTCAACAGAAAATTCTGTTATGTCAACAAAACATTTATGACCAAGCTTTAATAATTTTGACAATCATATAAAAAATGAGGAATAAAATAGTATTAAGAGAGAGAGCAAGGAGAGGAGGAGAGAGAGAGGAAAAAGGAAAGGATGAGCAAAAGAGAAAGGAAGAGGATGGATAATTAAAACCATAATGTCGAGACTCTCTTCTATTTATATAATTAATAAAATATTATATAGTAAAATAAAAAGCTGTTAATAAAAGTTACAAAGTGGGTTATAACCAAAACTAATAAAACATAACTAAAGGCGGCCATTTAAGACAAGACGTAAGTATCCGGAAAATCTTCTCTCCTTGCAGATACATTCCGTACTATGCAATTGAACTTGTCAACATATAGTCTCATTGCATCTGTGAGTGTAAACATTGTTGGAAATGTCTTACGTCTTCTTTGGGGGAGCAAGGTATCTGATTACTTCACCAAGCTTAAATATTTAATGAAAACTTCATTTAGCAACCCTTAAAATTGAAAATCAAGTACATTCCACCCTTTAAATCGAATAGGTTTATTTCCTTATTATTTTATGAATGAAATGTCCTTATAGTACAAGATCCCAAGAGGAGAAAAAGCCAGTTATTTCATCCAAATTTTTGGTTGCTTTATTGAAACTATGTATAATATTAGTCAAAATGAATGATTCTGTGAAGTATAGTTAAGGGGGGAAAATAAGGACTGTTTCAAAATTAAAAAAAAAAAAATATTTTCATTCAGAGCTCCATACTATTAAACTATTAACAGCACTAGAAAATCTAATAGAATATTATTTAAAGAAAAGTAAATTTACTAAAATATGAACCCTTTCAGAGCTGTTTAGGCTCTCTAGTGCTATTTATCGAGGCATTAGCAATTATTAATATTATAGGGGTCTTAGCCATATGTCTTGTCATACCTATGCCGAGTATTTGTCTGTCAACAAAGGACACTTCTCAGGTGGTTTTAATGCTGAAAGGGCTTCACAGCTGAAAGGGTCCTGAGCAAATCTATTAACAGCAGGTATTTCGTGCTGGCTTTGTCGGTGGGCAGGTCAATTATAAACAACACTTGCACCAAACACCTTTCTAAATCTATGGTAGTACAAGAGGTGTCTTGTAACGTCTTTTTCTTGGGCATGGCTGATGATAGCCAATGAGGAAATGAGATTCCCAAAAGGCGACGCCCCTTTTTGGAACAAGTGGAGGCAGAAGTAAAGAGACCACAGACAGAGAGAGAAGCAGCAGAAGGAAGACCGAAGAAAGGGAAAGATGCACTTCGACGAGATGAAGTCCGAAGAACGGCTAGAGACCTGGACGCCATCCTTTATGAACAAGATGACACTCACGTGAATACACGCACCACCCAAACCAACCAACTCAGCACTCATTCAATGATATATTAGGTAATAATGTAGTAATCTATATTTTATGGCAAACCATTTATCTGGATCATTTCAATCATTTTGATGTTTTGCCGTGTACGGGGCTCGGGGTTTCTAAGCCCGATTAGGGGTTTCCCGTACAGGTATTATATTGAAATGTATTCATATATTAATGTAATATATGTATCTGTATTTATATATTTATATTATGTATTTATATTATATATTGATATTAAGTATCTCTATCAGTTCCTGATGGGAACTGACTGAAAAGGGATGCGCTATATTTAATTCAACCCCTAGATACCATCTGAAAACCCCCGCCGTGGTATACTAGATATGAATATCATAATTAATCATTGGAGTTCCTTTCCAACGGTATCGTGTTCACCAATTTACTATGCTATTATATATGAGGTGGCATGCAGGGATTATTAATTATAAAGTAAAGTCCTCGTTACATATTTTATATTTACAATTATATACACTATATTAAGAATACTATTATGAGAGAGCATGGTAAACTTATATCTTTATACTTTAATTATAAGAGAATGAATTGAGAAGTACCAGTTGAGATATTTAATATTTATACTGACTCTATGTTATTAATCCTATTCTTGCCATTCAAATAACAACAGAAAAGGTCTTACTTGGCTGCTGCTCTCTCTTCCTCCGGCCTGTCTTCAGGTGTTCTCTCTCCCAGCCTGTGTCTCTTCCGTCCGGCTTCCCTCAAACTCTTCCTTTTCCGTCCAGCTCTCTCAGGCTATGACCAATTCAGGCCCAACTCCGGGTACGACTGTCTTTCCTTGACTGTCTTCAGGTCTTGACTCTTCCCACTGACTGTGTCCACTGCCTCTTTCCACTCTGACTGTCTCTCCTTGATTCCCTCGAAAAACTCTTTTTCCTGCCCTTTTGTTACTTTTCTCCCCTCTCCTTCTGACTCCTCCTTCTTTTGATTTCTGTTCTCCGATTGGGTCCTCTATTTTCAGAGGGGGTGAGAAGGTCCAATGATCTTCGACGAAAGTCCTACCTTTCATCTCTAAAATTTTCTTCTTTGAAGAAAGCCGGCTTCTGGCGGCTTACTTTATGTTTCCCCGAGGTTTTTAGAGAGGCCCGTGTGAGATAAGGGGTGTTTATTCGTTATCCATTACGGCGGCTATTTCTCCGTACTTTCTAATGTCTAAACTGGCCACGTGCACGATAAGGGCTCTGCCTAGACGGTTAATGGTTCCCAGAGGGTGCATACCCTCTGTTATCTATATATCTTTGTACATTTTTTGCCTAGGTCCGGCGGTACCTTTGGCATGCCGACAAAAGAAATTATTTTAAGTTAAAAACTCCAGCTGGTGCCTCTCATACATATCAGTTTTCATTTATCAATAAATTGTAAATAAATACTTAGTTCCTTTATGTAGTTTATTTACTATTATATTAAACAATACCACCCCTTATAATATTATATAATTATTGGTAACAACATTTTATAAATATAAAGGTATTTAATTGGTAACTGGTAAACACATAACAAGTCTTTGGAAAAGAATCCAATTATAATAACAGTTCTGCAGGACTCAATAAATTATATAATTAACTTATTTTTAGAAATTTGCCTTCGGCGATTATCCTGACATCCCTACTAAATCTCGAGACAGTACATAGCAATCAGTTGAGAGATACAGTTTTTTTTCAAAGCAACATTTCATAAAAATGAAATAAAAACATAAGTATATATATAAGAAGATGGTCAGGGTTGCGGTCAAAAGAGAAACAAAAATAGTTTACAACTACAGCCTGGCTGTTCAACCTTTACCTTAGAACAGTCCTGACGAGGCCCTGCAAAGTGGGGCGAAACGTCGGAAAATAAATAGTTGTAAACTATTTTTGTTTCTCTTTTGACCGCAACCCTGACCATCTTCTTATATATAAATTTTTACGGTCAACTATATATACATATATGAAAACATAAGTAGTTAGTGAATTATGGGAATATATGTATCAGGAACCGTACAGGTGTCTATTAGCACTAAAATTAAAGCTAGTTTAATGTTCTATTGAGTAGTTTATAATCCACGTAGGAGTATTACTTTTTCATGATATTTGCAAAAATAATTTCATATGCAAAGTTCATACTCATATGCAAAGATGCGCACATACGCACACGCACACCATTCCTTAATAAATCCAACATTTAGTTTTGGAGAATGAATCTCTGACGAACCTCTCCCATTGAAGCTTAGAACCATACTGAAGCACACGGGGATGCTGAAGACACGTGGCTCAGACCCGGTGACCTTTGAGATGATAATAGGAGCTATTTCTGCACTTAAGGAAGGGTTTTCTTCCAGGGGATTGAACGAGGAAGAAGTATCTTAAATTCAGCATTTTTAAATATATATATACCCATATTCTTGTAATAATAGCATGGATTACATCGGAGCTAGAATTGAAATTCACAAATTTGCTATGTGATGACATGACTGATATAAGGTGGATCATTAGTGGGTATAAAAACATTAATATTTAGTACTACAAACAGACCCAGGAACACTCCTATGGCGAGGTATAAAGCAATTTAAAAAACTTTAAGAAAAAATCAAATTGATCCTAATCTTATTAATTCCCTTTCGACTGTGTGGATGTTATTCATTATACACGATTTTAACCGTTTCTGTCGGATAATCAGAAAGAATACCGGATGGGCTATTTTTTGGTACACAAATTTAAAAAACTTTACCAAATATAAACTAGCTACGAACTGACGCAACATAATTTTAGTTCAATATTTTTTCTCAGTTTAAAAATACCTGAATAATAGCTAGAACGGCATAAATAAGTGAATCTTGTAGGAACAATTAGTATTGGAAGCCGAATTACAAAGGATGTCGGTACCGGTCTATTACTTTTCTTAAAATTCGAGACCCAACTCGAGTTTTTCTATACCGTAAGGTTGCTAATGCTAAAAACTTAAAATTCTCAAAAAACAATTTAACGAAGTTTGCAGTTTACCGGAGGTCTGGAGAGTATTCCATGAAATTTGTCCATTTACTGAACATTTTTTAAAAACCGACCACCATAAATAGCGTTTTGCAAACAATTTTGTATTCAACTACTTTTTCCAGTAATGTTTTAACTCAACTTTCGCAATATGATGCAGTTTATCAAATGCCCCGACTTTCTGTGTTGAATACTGTCTTAAAGAACCCAAGTAGATTTAGTAAACAGATACAAGTACTGAAAATCGTGAATATTTCAAGGTATTCTAAAGGTAAGAAACGATAAATGATAAGAATGTATATGTATATGGAAGTTAAAGTATTATTGTTGGACTACATCAAAAATACAAAGCACCAATTCAATCTACAGTAATTTGGTAAAAATCTTGGTTTGAACTATTTTGCATTATTTGTTTTAGTTATGATTTCATAATGAGAAGTGAGATTGATGAGGAATTTATGGAGAAAGTAGAATGATAGCTATCATAATATATTTTGTAATTTTTATGATTTGGAATTTATTCAACTTCAAACCATTATCAATAACAGTCCATTATTGTCATTGTGTTATCACCACTTCTTAGTTCATATGCACTTAAACATACTCAAGATATATTTTTTCTGATAAGCATATTAAATCCAAGGGCATCTTTCTTTTTCGAGCTGAACATCTAAAAAATCTCTTAGAGCATAGGTCAGTATTACACTTTTTTTCTGCAGATGCACATTTCAATTGAGTACATCATCACTAATATATTAGCTTACATGACGACGTTTGAGAATAAAGTCTACTACCGGGCAAGCCTATTTTGGTAATATAAAGTTGTCCCAGAAATTACTTTTTCGAATGGGTAAGTGAAAGTTGTGGTTTATAATTTGTTTGATAATGTCATACATTCTCCAAACTTTGGAGGCAGACAAGCTCTTTTCGAAAAAGAAGTATTTTGTAGAAAATACGTTTGCGGATGCGTAAGCGTAGTAGTGGATGGAATTTGATAAAAGATACTACAAACATTTTATAGTAATACCCTGAAATGTGGGTAAGACTGAAAAAGTTGGTTTCGAAATGAAAGGCCTATCTGTATACGTAGAGTTGAGCTTCGGGGCTGCTCTAAACCTTCGAATTCCTCTTGTATCCAATCTTTACAATACGAAATCCTTCGTAAAGTCCTCATTGCTCCTTACTTTGTCACAAATAAAATCATCCATAATGACCTTAATGTTCCATATGTAACCGAATGTCCAGCCCGAACCATATATTAAACCTTCTATTATAAATTCCTTGACCTCCCGAACCCGCTAGTACTGCTCTTCCATTCCCGCCAATCCTCCGAGGCGCCTGAAAAGAAGATGGCCACGAAATCTTCTAAAGAAGAAATGTTATTGGAGTGCTGTCAATGGGTAGTTTCATGCCTGTATCATATCTAACATCAAATACATTGCATGTATTTTTATATAATTACAGTTGTAAATATATATAAAGAAATATGTATGTACCATGGAAAAAATGTTTGTTTAAACATAAGTAAAAATAGAGACTGGAATTCAATCAAATTGATATGAAACCATCCAGGTACCAAGATAAGACCAATTTGTTTATGTAAAATGTCCTATATAACATTAAATTATGGTAATAAATCAAATTAACAAGATAGCATTTGTAGTTTACGTTTTTTTTATTACTGCACTAATGGAATTATGATCTATTTTTTTAAATTTCTTTTTCATTTTTTTTTATTAGGATTATTTTTCACAAACATCATTTTACCCTTCATAAGATGATAAAGTAAATATAATTTTGATTAATTATTTTCAACAATTTTGGATTCGTTAAAAAAATTAATTTTAGAATAATATACATCCTTATTTTTCGTTTAATCATGAGTAAATCACTTACTTACTTATTCGAAAATGGTAGACAAATCATCCTCTTGCCGTTGTGGATATAAAGACCGAATCAGTAATCCTAAACTAAGTCTGCTCATTACATCTATACACACTAGTTATAGAAACTAAGGTTTTGAAACAGCCGCCAATTTTTAATCTCCCTACCTATACTTGGCAGACTCATCAATTTTGACAAGTAATTATACATAGTTTTTATTGAAGTAATCAAAAATTGGGGTGAGATAACTGGGTTTTTTTCTTCCCGGCTCTTGTACTATATTGCTGCGATCCTGGGGCCTCTCACGTTGAAGCCCTCACGGAACTTTTCCTTAAGGAAAGAGATACAGTTATTGTCTATTTTTTCACTTTCCACTCTATTTACCTGGTCGAGGTGATTGCTTTCATATCTCACTATGGGATCCAGAATCAATGCTGACTTCTCTTAAGGAAAGCTACGATATCACCACATCGCGTGGATTCATTCGTATACAATAGACCTCGTCGAAGCAAACAAAATCCCTTTCTTCAAGGAGCTTAATGCTTTACCCTGTTTTGCCGACGAGTTACGAGAAGGGAGTTGTTGGGGCCAATGAATAAAATTAAACCTAAAGTGAAATAATATCTTAATCACACTTATTTATATTTACAATATTTACGTACAGTATGCGGAACTCTGAATCCCATCTTGTCCATCCACTTGAAAAGAAAAAAGCAGGAGTCTGGAAGTTCCCGGTGCTTCTCTCTGAATTACGTCACTGGTGATCTAAATTAATTGTTTTCTTTAGTTTGTTTCAGTTACGCTTCAATATTAAGCAGTGCCTAGTAAACAGACTAAACATTAAATGAAAAACAGAAAACAAATAGGTTGTTATTTGATTTGTACTTCTGTAAAAATATCCTTCTCTTTATGTTGGATTTCGGACTCAGCCGATATAGACATTACATCAATGTCTCGTCCTATGTATCAACGTGTCAAGATGTATCTTGAATAAGTACTGATTAGTTCACATGGACTGAATGTACTTAGAGATAAGTGAATAAGAACCCGACAACAAAGATACCTGTCACAATTCTTTGAAATTCAATCGAAAAAGGAATTAATTAAATGAATGATTTCCCTTGAAGGATATATTTAGCTCACGAGATAGATTGCTTTATAACGCGACTTTTTAGAAAAATGGATCAACTATAATCCAGAGTTATTCGTTTATGTATTGTTTGGAGATTAAAAAGGGGGACCCATTTAAAAGGATGGGTCTAGATTGTACAATTCCCTTGCTCATTCATTGTAAAAATACAATGAGTTGTAATTTTATATAGTCGAGTCACCCAATTCATGTTGGGCAAATCTACCTACGCACAATTAATAGTTTGGTGTCTTTTTCCATCTTATCATTTATAACTTTCTCATCTAAATTCCCATCAATGAATGAATTGCCCATCAACGAATTAAGAAGGGCTCAAATATTGAATATGAAAAACAAATATATATCACCAATAATCAGATATATTAAGATTTCATGTCCACTTGGTACGTAAAACAAGTGACATCGATTATGTGCTTTTTCGCATGAATCATGCGATATTTGCACATTAATTATATAAAAAAACTTTGTCCATGGATTCTTGGTCTTCAGGCTGGTCAGTTTAGTTTTTCTTCAAACTCTCACGTTTTAGGCCAAGCAAAGAGCTCTGACGAAATTTATGAATTGTTTGTCTGAGGACTGCTTCTGGTTGTACCCATAAGCAGAATTTTAGTTCAATAAGCTTTGTATAGGTATATTTGATGCCATATTTTAGGTGTTTATGCCATTTTACTGTGTATTTACGCCGGTGAATGCCTAATCGCGCAACAGTGAGAAGAAAGAATATGGAGAGAGGCAGCATGAGAGTCCAATTTAAAAACAATAAAGTTAAAACATCTCTATAGCAGCGGTTCTCAATCTTTTTTCGACACGGGGCCCTTTTTGGGTTAAAAACATATGAGGCACCCTAGTTGGGCTAAAAAAAAAAATCATGGCATCTTAGTTGGGCTTAAAAAATTTGTGGCACCCTTTTTGAGCTATTATAAATATAAAAATGTAGCTACAATTATCCTTAGAGCGGTTTAGTATGAAGAAAAAAACAGTGTAAAGTAAAGAACTGTATATTTAATATTTTAATGATTGGAGAAGTTTGTCGGGGGGTGCGGTCACCAAAGAACAACATAAATAAACAAAACCATATTTATTTATTTTATGCCGACGTTTCGACCTGAGTTTCAGGTCTTCATCAGGGGCGTAGAAGGTAGGCCTGCAACTGCTGAGAAGCAGAAACTCAAATCGAAACGTCGGCATGAAATAAATAAATATGGTTTTGTTTATTTATGTTGTTCTTTGCTGACCGCACTCCCCGACAAACTTCTCCAATCATTAATCTACGGTCAACTATCTACACCTCATTTAATATTTTAGTTTAAAAATTTTTAAAAAATATTTTGAGAAAGTGGTATTCGCTCGCGGCAAATCTGGCATTATCCAAGGTACCAGGGCATCCACTTCGGGCATCACTACACTATAGTAAGCTTAATCTAAAGCCAGTTTTATATAATTACCAGAAGCCAATGGTTAATACTATTTCAGGAACATCCATCAGTTCTGTTAACTGGCTCTTTTTTTTCGGCTGAAATCGATGGATTGCTTTAACTCAGATTTGTCAATTTTTTAAAAAAATATTTATTTATTGCTATTTACAACTGTATTTAGTGAATCCGATCTAAGTTAAATTGGAGTGTTACAGGCATGTAGAGGAACTACCCATTGGTAGCACTCTAATGACATTTTACTTTAGCTGGTCTCGTGGCCATCTTCTTTTCAGGCCCCTCGGAGGATTGGCAGGAATGGAAGAAGATGCAAGGTCAGAAACTAGGGGGCTTGAGTGGTTAAGGAGTTTATAATGGAAGAAGTGATATCTGGTTCGAGCTAGATCGGTTACATAGGGAACATTATGGTCTTTATGTATGATTTTATTTGCGACAAGGTAAGGAGCATTGAGGATTTTGGATTGTAAGGATTGAATACGAGAGGAATTCGAAGGTTTAGTGGAACCCCAAAGCTCAACTACATATGTCCAGATTGGCCTTATTACAGTCATGTAGATCAGTCTTTTGTAATGTGTTGGAAGTTTAGACTGTTTGTCTAGTAAGAGCTGTAATAGTCGAAATAGACGTGCAGTTTCCTGTGTTTTCAGTCTTGTGTGAGGATTCCAGGTTAATCGTTTGTCCAAATGTAGTCCAAGGTAGCGGATCTGTTCGACAGGAGTAAGAGTAACATCTTTAAATGAAACTGTAGGGCAGTCAGTAGGTTTTCGACGAAGGGTAAAGGTGATTTGATGGGATTTATCTTAATCCTCCAATCACGACACCATTCTTCGAGGGCTGTGATATCGATTTGTCAATTTTAAACTATAAATTCTAAAAGGATTAAAAATATTGGCACACATAATTCTGAATATATAATATAAGAAATTTGGACCAAGCATTAAATTTTATGCAACGAAAATAAACATTTTGTCAAAACAGAGTAAATTGTTCAATTTCTCTCCCAATACATTCAAAAGTGCAGAATTGTGGAAAAATCCTAAAAGGTGTGATTTTGTGGAGTATTAAATTTTGATTGTTTTTTCCATAGTTCGAATTTTGGTCGAGGTTGGCAGAGCTTTAAGTTAGGGAACAAGCCATGTAATTGTACGAAAATCCGGTCTCTAGTTATAATAAAGCTGTTTTCTTTTTCTTGTATTCTTTTTAGTTCTTTTTTAATTTCTTTCTTTTCTTCTTCTGAAGTTCGTTTGTATGATACTATGTGTTTATGCTTAATACCGTTCATAAAGGCATCAATGATATGCATGATTCAGTGTCTGCTACTGAGTATATCAAATACCATAGTCAAGGCCGGTGTATGCTGTCCGTTTCTGATTATTGATTGAATTGGCGTTCATATGGATGATAAGCTGATACAAGGATTAAAGTTATCTACTAGTTCCGATATTTTTAAGGTTGGGATTTTCTTTATACATTACATAAATACGAAAGAACCGTGCAGTTTACTGATACCCGTTCAATGTCCCACGGATAACGGTGAGTCTATAAAATATTTCATATATTTCTTGAAGGGTGTTATATAAGGGTGTCATATATTTGTTGAAGGGTGTTCTCCCCATCTCCAATATGACTCTTCAAAAAACCGGAAACCTGAAGACATATTATTAAATTTCTAGCTGCAAACGTCCATAGGTCAGCTATAATAACTATAAATTGAGAATTAATTATTATTACCAATTATTATATGATTACAACATTAGTAATGTGATGACTCATTTTTCTATATTGGATTCTGTGGAAATATTCCTGTTTAAATAATAATTTAATAGCTTAATAAAAGTTTTACACTCTGTCAAATAAATCAATATTTATTTAGAGGCAATGCTTTTAGAAATAACAGAACAACAAATCAAGTCAAAAGTTTAGCTGCTATGAAGTAGCCTTGTACTTAAGTCATAACAATATAACATAATAGATAGAAATAGTTTGGGTGGGCTTAAATTATGTTTCTGTTTTTTTGATAATTGATAGCAATATGATGAGATTTACTTCAATTCTTCAGTGTTTTTATTATTTGTTATTACTATTATTTCAAGGGTTGTGATGTAGGATTGAAGAGTTTGGGATACAAATTGATTGGCCATTATTCACTGATATCACACATCGGCTTACGTGATAATGATGCTTAAATGAACATTGGGCTAATGTGCAATCATCCCATTCAACATATTGGTGTTTCATAGCAGTAGGTAGAGATTAACCTTGGAGGCAAATACTATTTATTTCCAATTCGTATTGGACCGTACTGGACACCAGAGTTGCCTGAGATGGTTCATCATTCTTTTGTTTTATTTTATTTTTTTCTTAAACTAATTATTTATTTGTTGTACAATATTACATATTGGTTTATTAAAAAAGAATATTTTGGTTTGCTTCATAAATCAAGTTATATTCTATGAGTGCTAGAATATTTTCAACAAATTTGATGTTTCTTACTTAATGAATAAAATCTCAAATACATCAATTCAAATTAGTATATTGAGAAATTTATTTCAAATTTAGGATTAGTTAGATTGTGCCTATCATATTTTTTTGTAGTACTTTCATTAAGTGATATTAAATGGTGTAGATCTCTTTTTAAAAATAACAATGAATACCATTTATATTATAGTATTTTTGGAAAACGAAAGATTATTTGAGAATTTCACTAATGAATATAAATCTATTTCAGACATGAGGACGTTGGGACTTCCCGTTCTTACTATCCTAGCAACTATTTCAAGTTTCTCTTGTTTGGCTGCACCTTTAGAACAAAACAACAACTTTGTTGAAAAGCCAAAAGCCTATTTTATTCCTCATGTAATTCCTGATAAATTTTTATACACATATATAACATAAGCTCATATTTATCTGCCACTAGTTTGCATGTAAGTAGAAAAAAATTGATTAACTACATATTTTTTCAGGTGAGGGCAAAACGAGAGTTCGGGGGAATGCCAAGTTTTTCTATAACTGGCAAAGGTTCTAATAAATCAGGCTTCATCAAAGAATCCATAGCAGGGCTGGTCTGGGGGAATGATAACACTAAAATAATTGGGAGAGGGTCCGTTAAGTACAGCTGGGCGCAAGGAAGGGATTCAAATACTGTCTACAGTGCCGGAGGAACAATCACCCATAATATATTCAGGGATGAAAATACCGGCAGCGAGTTGGACGTAAATGCAGGATATGACAAGACGTTTGTTGGTCGTTATAGAAGCGGGCAGTACACTGCTGGGCTCACCTACAGGTTAGAAAATTATTAGTATTTTTTTTTTTTTTTTTACAACAAAGGCATCTTATTGTTTCAGTCACAAGTCCATTGGCCAAGAGTGAATGCTCCAGTGTTTGGAATACAAAAATACCAATGCTGGAAATCCAAACCTGATATTTTTATGGGAACCTTACACCGTAATAATATTTATACCGTATTTTTGTGAGGAGCTTGCTAATTTGTGTAAAATTAAGTTTCTGTCTTATTAGATTTCTGTCAAAGCATCAGTTTTGAAGATTTGTAATAAACAGGGTATAATAGTAATATGTACTGTTTGTAAAGGGCCTTTTATTTAATACAGAGAACAGATCGAAAGTCATGGAATTATGGTATATAAGTGGTTCTTTTTTGTGAGATAATATTTCATTGTAATTTGTGATAATATTGATTGTAGTGGGCCCGCTTGCATCACAAGCTTATGTGAAAATATGTCAATGTACCAATGAATTAGAGTTAGTTAGTAAAAAAAAATTCTTTTCTGCATAACTGAAAACCTGACAAGCATAATAACAAACATTTTTTATTTATTTATCATTGCTGGAAATCCACGGTTAAAAGTGATATTTGTCGATGTAGAATAATGTTGATATTTAATATATCACTAATTACTATCGTATGTGTGTTTTAGGTTCCCCGGTTGATTGATACGATTGAAGAGCATGGATATATTTATTAAGAGGAAAGGCATGGTGGAGAATAATACCAAAACAAATCACATCACGATTTTATTTATTTACTTTTATTTATCCAACCTTCACTCTTTTCCGTGAAGACCAATAAAGTTAACGAAGGTTAAGCAAGCTGAAATCCTACACTGTTTCTTTTCTTTCACATATAAAAACATACGCTGCAGCAAAAAAAATGCTGTCATCAGATTAGCAGAATAAATCAATTTTATGCAGAAAAGCTGTCTGGAAATTTAGAAATATATTCTTGCGGAAAAGAATAACGCTGGAGCTGGAGTACAATATGAAGATCATGGAGAAATAAACTCAGACGAGTTTTTCTCAATGCCTAATCAACTTCATTTATATTTTTAAAAATAAGGGCCTTATTTGATGAGTAATAGAGATTTCTATCTTCACTAACATACCTGCTTTTTCATTTCCTGTAATCACTTCTAGCTTAGTATTAATTACTGCATTATTATCCCTTCCCGTAAATACTTCCTGAATCGATAAATTTCTACATATTACTGTATAAACATTGAGTTCAGCAGTTATTTGATAAATTTCTCAACAAGTGAAAGCAGGAAAGGAAAACAAAAATTAATAGAAAAAATATATAGTAATTAAGGATGCATATAAAGATTTTAACCTTAAATAAGTTGACTTTTTTAACTAAAGTTATTATTAATTCGAGTCCTGGTAGTACAAGAGCCGAAGAGGAGAAAAAAGGCAGTTATCTCACCCCAATTTTTGATTATTTTAATGAAACCTATGTATAATTAGTAGTCAAAATTCATTAGTCTGCCAAGTATAGGTAGGGGAAATAAAAAATGGCGGCTGTTTCAAGGCGATAAAAAAAAAAATAATTTTTCATTCGGAGCTCTATGTCTCAAAAAGTAGGAACAACACAAGAAAATGTAAGAGAACGTCATTTAATGAAGAGCAAATTTGCTAAAATATGAGCCCTAATAGAGTTTTTGAGGTATAGATTTTTAAAAAGCAACATTTCATAAAATGTTGTATGGGACGTACTATAAGATCAGTAGTTAGTGAATTTATTTTGAAAAATCTATATCTGAAAAACTATTTGACGTATAGATTGGTCTAACTACTAGGAAGGAACTATTGGTCTCTAAAAGCACTCAAATCAAAGCTAGCTTAATGAGCTATAAAGTATTTTATGATGTTTATCTTCGTAGAAGTCATAGTTTACATGAAATTTGCTAAAATAAATTGATTTATAGATATTTGGACAAATTTTCATTTGCCAAATTTATTAAGTAAGTTAAATTTCCTTTATTTTGTGTGTTGATAGACATATGTACGTCTTATGCATCTAAAGATATATTTTTTTTCCAAAAATCCAATATTTTATAGGAGCAACTACGAATTAACATTTTGTGAGTTTATTTTGTCAAATATCATAAAAACTACTACTCCTACAAAGATAAACATAATAAACTATTTTGTAGTAAATTTAACTAGCTTTCATTTGAGCGCTGGCAAACATCCGTACGTCCAATTGTTTCTGAAATGATGTTTTTCATAAATCAAACTTATTGTCCGAATAACTATAAATCAATTTATTTTAGCAAATATCATGAAAACTACTATTCCTACGAAGGTAAAGGTCATAAACTTATTTATAGTCCATTAAACTAGCTTTAATTTGAGTGCTAATAGACATCTGTACATCTCATGGTTCCTGAGATATAGATTTCTTAAAATAAATTAGCTAACTACTAATCTTTCAGAAGATTTTTAAGAAATTTTGCTTTTTAAAAACCTATATCTCGAGAACTATTGGACGTAAATAGCTCTTTTAGGGCTGATATTTCAGCAAATTTACTCTTCTTTAAATAATGTTCTCTTAGATTTTCTAGTGTGGTTGGTAGTTTTTAAGATATAGAGCTTCGAATGAAAAATTAATGTTTTTTAAAGGTTTTGAAACAGCCACCATTTTTTATTCTCAGACTCATCAATTTAGACTTGTTTTCATACATAGTTTTCATTAAAATAATCAAAAATTGGGGTGCGATAACTGCCTTTTTTTCTTACCGGCTCTTGTACTATGGCCTCCTGCATCAGCCTCCACCAATCATTACGATCTTATGCCCCCACCATCCAGTTCCTCACTTCCATCATGGTCCTGGCATCACCACTCACACCATCACTCCATCGAAGGCATGATCTTCCTCTGTTACTATTTTCCTTGGCAGATCACTCTCAGCCACCTCAGTCTATTGAGCCTCACAAGCTGGACAACGTCTGGTTCCTTATATAAAACTTTGAGATCTTTGTTTATTCGACATGTTTGGTCAACCTTGACAGCTCCAAACATTTTACGGAGAATCTTCCTCTCCAAGACCATTACATTTTACTCACCAGCATTGGAGATAGTCCACGTTTCCGAGCCATACAGAAGAATTGGCCGAATAATTGTTTCATACAAATAAATCTTGGTGTCCTTAGACAAGGCACGGCTCCCAAAATAGGTATTAAGGCAATAATAACAGCGGTTGGCACATAGGACTCTTCGTTTAATTTCGGAGTCCACAACATTGTCTTGGGTTATGAGCGATCCAAGATACACAAACTCGGGGGACTTTTCCAAAAGTATATTCTTCGATCCTGATTTTTTCACCGGGCCTGGGGATTTCCTCTGTGACCTTTTATTTGGTCTTTTCTACATTCACTTCAAGCCCAAATTTTCTTGTTGCTTCAGCTAATTTCATAAGTCTATCAGAGACAGCTGTCCAGCAATGTCAATGTCATCAACAAAAGCAAGAAGCTGTATTGTAATGCTGAACATTGTTCCGCCTACTTGAATTCCAGATTCTCCTAATGGTCTTTTCAAGAGCTAAATCAAAGAGGAGGCAGGCCAATGCATCCCCCTGCCTTAGTCCTCTACCTGAGACAAATTCATCAGATCTTGCTCCCCCAATCTGCACCATGCATCTCACCTCTCTCATGGTTAGTTTAACCATTCTAATTAACTTCTCAGAGATGTTGAATTACCACAGTTAATACTTTTAACTAAATTTTTTTAACGGCAAATTTCTGAGTTAATCTTTCATTATGATCCATTTCTTAATCTGTTTGTAATTTAAAGAATTAAAAAAGTAATTTGAATAGGTACTAAGGAGACGAACCATATTGACGGTTTTTAAATCTACCAACTTGTAATAAATGCTTGTCACTTAAGAAATTCATCCAGAATTTCAGATGGAATGTATCAAGTTGAGAGGTTTTGAAATTGATGCCATGATATGTTATTATCTAAAGTATAAGCTAACACTAGTAAGCTTATTTTAGAGGGACTTTTACTTAGTTACCCGAAGCCATAATATTAATATTATTTCAGGTTTAAATAAATACTTTTCCAATGGTTAATACTATTATAGTATATGTACCGCCGAGCTAGCTAGGGAACAAAACATGCAATTGCACGAAAATCCGTTCTCTAATCATAATAAAGCAGATTCCTTTTTCTTCTTAATACTTTTTAATTTCTTTCTTTTTTGACCCATATCACAGCCCTCGAGGAATGGTGTCGTAATTGGAGGATTAAGATAAATTCCAACAAATCCCAGCAAATAACCTTTACCTTTCGTCGTAAACCTGCCGACTGCCCTACAGTATACTTTAATAATGTGGCTCTTACCCCTGTAGAACATATTCGTTAACTTGGACTACACCTTGATAAACGACTAACCTGGAATACTGAAAAGAAATGAAACTGCACTTTGATTCCGACTATTACAGCACTAACTAGACAAACGGTGTCAACTTCCAACGCATTATAAAAGATCGATCTACATGACAATAATAAGGCCCATCTGGACATACGGAATTGAGCTTTGGGGCTCCACTAAACCTTCGAATTCCTCTCGTATCCAATCCTTACAATCCAAAATCCTTCGTAAAATCCTTAATGCTTCTTACTTTGTTACAAACAAAATCATATATAAAGACCTTAATGTTCCCTATGTAACCGATCTAGCCGGAACCAGATATCACTCCTTCCATTACAAACTCTCTAACCACTCAAACCTAGTTTCTAACCTTGCATCCTCTTCCATTCCTGACAATCCTCCGAGGCGCCTGAAAAGAAGATGGCCACGAGACCTGCTAATGTAGAATGTTATTAGAATGCTACCAATGGGTAGTTTCTCTACACACCAGTAAAACTCCATTTTAACTAAGATCAAATTTACTGAATATATTATATAATATACAGTTGTAAATTTCAATAAAGATATTTTTAAATTTTTTTTTCTTTTTTGAAGTACGTTTCTATGGCCTCTTCTGATTTTCCACTAAAAAAAATATCTGGGATTTATTCTAATAATTCTTGCCAAATCAATACTCTTTAAACAGGTAGGTTTTTAGTTATTTTTCGCCTCAGGTTTTTTTATTTTAGTTGGGTTGCATTCAATCGCAGTTTCTCTTCCGAATAACCTTTAACAATGATTGACTAAAATTATAATCAGTTCTATTTCTGAATTGGATTCGGTGTTTGTGAAAGATTTCCAACAGGAGATCTCTATTCCATCTTAGATAATAGAGATTAATATTGGGTATTCTAAGCTACTAAGTAACTAAAACAGTGGTGGACAATAAGTGGGAAAACCTAATGTTTCTAATAAATTAATAATAATAATTAATAAAATCTAATATTTGCAAACCATATTATCCAGTAATCGGTACCTCCTATCAAATACTGAAACCACTCAGTATTATAAAAAATCTGAATTTTTTTTGTTTTATTTATTAAATTTTAAACCAGATTCCTGGTGGGCCTTACATGGTTGATATAACTTATATTATATATATTTTCTTCTTTAAATAATGTTCTCTTAGATTTTCTAGTGTTGTTGGTAGTTTTTAAGATATAGAGCTTCGAATGAAAAATTAATGTTTTTTAAAGGTTTTGAAACAGCCACCATTTTTTATTCTCAGACTCATCAA
>NW_027111312.1:931488-940552 GCF_000696795.3 Halyomorpha halys | reverse complement strand
TGTAGGTCACTGCTCCTTTAACTGTCGGCAACTGGGAGTGGAACTTCATGAACCGTTTTTTGATATAATCATCTATTGACTCCATTTATAATTAAAAATCTGATTAAGAATTGTTTAATATCCACTGATTAAAAGAACATTGTTAATAAAAATTAAATAGTATTTCCAATTATTAACAGGGCTGATAATTGATTAAGGATCTACGGACCTACTGGTACTGGTACTGGTATTTGGTGGGGGGAACAAGTCCGGCAAGTGGGCCAAGTGGTCCTTTTTACACAAAGATACCTAAATTGCCGCCGCGTACTAACCAAAGTGGGAGTGTCAAGATTCATTCTTCGGGACCGCTGAAAAATGAATGTTTAACTGCACCAGGTTGGGAATCGAACCCACAACGTTCCGAACCTATCTACGAACCTAAAAGAACACATGAAGGATATAGGATAAGGTCGAATCAACAAATCTATAAGGAAACAACAGACCTAGAGACTGACATTAGGGTGGGAAGGCTGAGGTTCTATGGACACGTGATGAGTATGAAACCTGAAAGACTAAACCATAGATTTTTTTCAACGAATCCACTGTCACAAAAATTCTACAGGATATTTTAAGCAAGTTGGGGATGATATGGAACAAGTTGGGCTGACGGACCAGGGTTCTTTAGACAGAAAAGAGTACAGAAGGACGCTCAAGGGAGTGAAGGTACTTGTGGGAAAGGAGCGTTCCAGAAAGGGTAGTGCGTGGTCTGAGGAGAGAAAACGTAGAAACGCAAAGCTAATGTGGGACAAATAGGAGATGAGGAAGCAGATGAAGAAGAAGCACTTAGACTTATGATATGAGCGTGGTCTTCAAGGCTTTACGTGAAAAAAAAACAGAGTTGTTTATGAGTGAGAAAGTAGGTTTATTTTATTTTGTGACTCAGTAATTGAATTACCCATTTCCTCTTAATTTCCATCATTCTAGTTCACCAATACCTATAATAAATCCTATTTTTAGGAGAAAATAAACTAGAAAAATAAGGTAGAAACACAGAAAGAATTAAATAAGTGTCTAATCGACAAAATCACAACTAACCTCCTTAAGATGAAATACAAGAAACAAGGAGGAAATGGTGACTGATGCAGGTAGTGTGTTATTTTCCCGTTTTTTCTCGGTCACTTGCAACTTTATTTTTTTAGGAGAGCTGTTAAACAGCTAAACGAGGGTTCAGCATACAATTGGTACTAGTTTTGAAACTATATGGTGTTATCATACTCTTAATATTAAAAAAAAAATCATTTATTGCTATTTAAAACTGTATTTACATAAAAATACATCTAGTGGATGTGATGTAACATCATAATGGAGTGATACAGGTATGTCGATTGTTGATTGTTGCTTAAAGGCGTAAAACCCTCTGATCATCAACGCCTATGGCATGATAAAAGTAAAAAAAAAAAAAAATAAATGAAAAATATAAAAATAAAAAAAATAATTAAAAAAAATAAATAAAAATCGAAGAGGAGTCATAATTTATAAAGAAGGCGATGTGCTTTTAAAAATTCAAACACTCGTGTAATTTTAGCTTCCTTATCTGCGAGAGTTTCGGATAAATTTGGGACCAGTCCTATCCTGTTTATTGTTGGCAAATAGTGAATACACTCTTCAAAAATATGTCTTATTGTAAGAATAGACTGACAATATTTGCACGTTGGAGGTGGCAGTTTTCTCATCAGGTGAGAGTGCGTGAGGAGACCTATTCTCAAGCGGGCCAGAGCAACCCTCCTCCCTGCGGCTGTTGCGGTAGGATGTCGACCATGGTTTTACTGATTGTTTTATTTCTTTTAATTTACTCGGAGAGCTTTCATTCCCCTTGCACATCCACAGGCATGTAGAGAAACTACTCATTGGTAGCACTCTAATTATATTTTTACATTAGAAGGTCTCGAGGCCATATTCTTTTCAGGCGTCTCGGAGGATTATTAGGAATGGAAGAAGTTAGGTTAGAAACTCCTAATATTTAAAACCAAAATTTGATCTCTCTAATGATGGTAAATTGTTAATAACCGGCGCACTTACCATTCAAATTTATACATTGACTCAAAAAAAGTGCGTAGTTGAAGTATTATTTACTACTTCAAACAACAAGGCGATTTCACTTCAACATTGAAACTAAATGGGAATGAAAAATATTTTTCTAAAAGGCACGTTAAAGCAGGCTGTGAAATATTTAGGTGTTGAATTTATAAATTGAATTAAATCCATTCTTCAGTGATTTGAGAGCGATCAACTCCAGATCATTGTTTGTATCTAAAATGTGTTTGTGTTTAATATGGTCGATAAATGCATGAGTGCTATGATGTCGGCTACTGAATGTATTAAATATAAACCCTGAGGCAAGGCAGGTGTAGCTGTTCATTTCTGAATAGATTTGACATTAATATGCATGATAAGCCGATAGAAGGATTAAAATTATCTACTAGCACTGATATTTTCGATGGCTGAGGTTTTCCTTAAATAAATAAGAAACAATCGTGCAGATTACTGATACCCGTTGAATGTCACACAGATTACGGTGAGTCTATAAAATATTAATTTCTTCAATAGTATTAGTTACGATTATTCAAAAAACCTGTCTGTCGGTCATTTTTTATTATTATATATTGAGAATTCTTAGTTTGAATATGACTCTTTTATTTTTCATGGATTCTATTACAATAGTCTACATTAAATAATAAATTAATAGCTTAATAACTTTTTCATAATCTGTCAAATAAATCGATATTTATTTGTGCAATGTATCTGAGCAATGCTCTCAGAAATAACAAAACAACAAACATATAATACCAAAAGTTCAGCTGCTATGAAGTAGCTTTGTACTAAGGTCATAACAATATACAATTAACTAATTGATCTTTAATATCAGCTAGATCTTATAGTGTTAGTTTAGGAGGGCTGAAAAGCAGTTTTTTTAAGAACATTTTGTTTATTTAAAATAATAAGGAATTTCGGATTATTATTGGTTATAAAAAATAATTACATATAAACTATGAAAGAATTTGATAATTAAGTAACGGAAAAATAGCTGTTAATACTTGTGAAATAAATTCATCCATTTGACTGTCTTTTTATTTTTTATTGATTTTTCTTCAGCAGGATCCTTTCTCAATCTTCAGAAATATAGTACTTATAATTTTAATATTTTGTTATTATTTAAAACAATGTATGTTTATACAAAATATTATTATTATTTATATATTGTGTTGTTTTTTTTACTCATACCTTTTTTTGTTTTTTTGAAAAATCATCTTTTTAATGTTTCGTAAATAATTTTTATTTAGACTGTTTGTTATTTGAATCCATATAATTAATTATAGTTTGTCTTGTTTATAGTACTATTTTTACTTGGAAACTAATTCTGTTTGAACCATCTACACTGTGATTTAACTATATACTGTTTCTTTCTACACTGGATTTCTTTAATCTCTCCCCTCCTCTACTTGGCAATATTTAGCTATTTGTATCTTTTAATGCTATAATATTTTTAATTAATAGCTATCTCGGAATATATTCTATATTTTGTTTTTATTTAACCTGATATAAAGTATGTAATTCAATTATGACATTTGCGTCGCTTATGTTCTTGTTCTTTTTAAGAACTTTTTATTTATTTATTTTTTCTTTGAAATTTATGTCATTCTTAATATGTTTAGTGACAGAAATTACTTCTCCAAATTTTCTTTTAATTGTTGCTATTTTATTTTCCTGTTTTTTTGAGGTTTAAAAAAAAAAATGTGATTTTCGTAGATACTTTGATGCGCCAATGCTGTTTTTAGGGTTTCTGCAGTTATTTTCACGTTGATTTATCCTGATATTATGTTTTAGGACAACTGAAGGTGATTTGATAGGATTTATTTTAATTCTTCGGATTTAACGCCATTCTACACAGATTCCACACGTTGTATTGAATATTTGGGGATACAAATTGATTGTTTATTATTCACAGATAGTATGCTAATGTCATCTACATAGGATGGATTGGGGTGTCAGCTGTATAAAGCAATCCACAATTAGTCATATTTTTCAATATGCTGATATCTATTCAATGAATAGACTTATCTCTTTGCCCCCTAAAAAATATAAGCATATTAACGAATAGAAAATAAAAACAATTTATCAACCTAATATTTTACATAATATCGCATATCAAATTATAAATATAGTAAAACTGAATATGGTAATATTAAGGCAATCATGTAAAATACTTACAATATCTTTTTTGTATGCTTGTGTTTTAGAAAATTTAATTAGATGAAAATAGTTGAATTTATAATCACGAAAATAATTTAAATTGTAAATAAAAATCTAAGGTGGTGAAGGTAAAGTGAACTATACTTTCGTTTTGGAATATTTTTGTTAGGTGAAAAATAATTGCATGTTGATATCGTTAATAATTCAGGTTTCTAATTTTTTTCTTCAGAATCAATTGATTATGCAATATTTATTATACACTATTGTATCAAGCTAAACTTTTATTGTGTCACATCATAGAAATAATTGAAAATATATAATACAATAAAGCGTAATTACTTTAAACTCCATTAATAACCATACTCCTACTCTTCATCCATAATAAATTTATTTAGATCAAATTAATTTGTTGTCCACTCTCACAATTTTCTTACCGCTTTGGATACAAAATCATGTTCAAAAATTGTTTGCTGAACCTTACAAACATTAGTTTCATTTAGATATCTATATATATATTTTTTGTCTAGTTTTTAAATCATACTGTAATCTTATGAGATGTAAGTAAGTTTTGATTATAAAAAAATTAATAAACAGTGAACGAGGAACCAGCGCAAGATACTTCAAAACATCTGGTGAGGTCCACATTAAACAACTTTCGTTTACCTTCCTGCGTTGCACTGAAATTAAACCTCCTTCGTCTCATAAAGGTACGCATTGGGCATGACTGCTCATGTAGTTGGGAAAAAAGGCAAATTACAAAATCCGAAAATAAAAAATTGTATTACATCATTTTATTATGTATTTATTATATTACTTCAATTTTTTATGTAATATAAATTACGTTTAAATTTAATTACAATAACGTAAGTCTTGTGTTTTGACGTTTTGGAAGTCAGTAATGAAACAAAAACAAAAGTGATAGGATCTATGGTTTTTTATAACGAAAATTATAAAGAGAGAAATTAATTGATAACATGCAGGAAAAGAGAAAATCTTACTTTTCTCAAGACTTATTTAAAGATATCCAAAAGTGAACATTGGGCCAAATTAAGCAAAAGTGCATCCATCCTATTCCACATATTGGTGTTTCATAGCAGTAGGTAGAGATTAACCTTGGAGGCAAATATTTATTTTCAATTCGTATTGGACCGTACTGGACACTAGAGTTCATCATTCTATTTTTTTCTTAAATTAATTATTTATTTGTTGTAAAATATTACATATTGGTTTATTATTATATATTGAGAATTCTTAGTTTGAATATGACTCTTTTATTTTTCTTGGATTCTGTTGCAATAGTCTACATTAAATAATAAGTTAATAGCTTAATAACATTTTCATAATCTGTCAAATAAATCGATATTTATTTGTGCAATGTATCTGAGCAATGCTCTCAGAAATAACAAAACAACAAATAATACCAAATGTTCAGCTGCTATGGAGTAGCTTTGTACTAAGGTCATAACAATATACAATTAACTAATTGATCTTTAATATCAGCTAGATCTTATACTGTTAGTTTAGGAGGGCTGAAATGCAGTTTTTTTTAGAACATTTTGTTTATTTAAAATAATAAGGAATTTCGGATTATTATTGGTTATAAAAAATAATTAAATATAAACTATGAAAGAATTTGGAAGTTAGTAATGAAACAAAAACAAAAGTGATTGGTTCTATGGTTTTTTATAACGAAAATTATAAAGAGAGAAATTAATTGATAACATGCAGAAAAAGAGAAAATCTTTCTTTTCTCAAGACTTATTTAAAGATATCCTAAAGTGAAAATTGGGCCAAATTAGGCAAAAGTGCATCCATCCTATTCCACATATTGGTGTTTCATAGCAGTAGGTAGAGATTAACCTTGGAGGCAAATATTTATTTCCAATTCGTATTGGACCGTACTGGACAACAGAGTTGCCTGAGATGGTTCATCATTCTATTTTTTTTCTTAAATTAATTATTTATTTGTTGTACAATATTACATATTGGTTTATTAAAAAAGCATACTTTGGTTTGCTTCATAAATCAAGTTATATTCTAGGAGTGCTAGAATATTTTCAACAAATTTGATGTTTCTTACTTAATGAATAAAATCTCAAATACATCAATTCAAATTAGTACATTGAGAAATTTATTTCAAATTTAGGATTTGTTAGATTGTACTTATCATATTTATTTGTAGTACTTTCATTAAGTGATATTAAATGGTGCAGACTTCATTTTAAAAATAACAATGAATACCATTTATATTAAAGTATTTTTATTTTTAAACGAAAGATTATTTGAGAATTTCACTAATGAATATAAATCAATTTCAGATATGAGGACGTTGGGACTTCCCGTTCTTACTATCCTAGCAACTATTTCAAGTTTCTCTTGTTTGGCTGCACCTTTAGAACAAAACAGCAACTCTGTTGAAAAGCCAAAAGCCTATTTTATTCCTCATGTAATTCCTGATAGTTTTTTATATACATATATAACATAAGCTCATATTTATCTGCCACTAGTTTGCATGTAAGTAGAAAAAAATTTATTAACTGCATATTTTTTCAGGTGAGGGCAAAACGAGAGTTCGGGGGAATACCAGATTTTACTTTAAGTGGCAAAGGTTCTAATAAATATGGCTTCCTTAAAGAATCCATAGCTGGGACGATCTGGGAGAGTGAAAATACTAGAATAGATGGGAGAGGATCTGTCCAGGTCAACTGGGCCGAAGGAATTCCTCCGAATACTGTCTATACTATCGGAGGAACAATCACCCAGAACATATATAGGGATGCAAAGGACGCTGCTGAGTTGAATTTACAAGTAGGGTTTGATGATACGATTGTTGGTCATGAGAGTAACGGGCAGTACAATGCTGGGATAACCTTCACATACCGTAATTATTATTATTAGTTTTTTTTTTTTTTTCAACAAAGGCAACTGATCGTTTCATTCCTTGTTCCGTTGACCATGAGCGCTGCTCCATACCAGTGTTGGGAAAAAGTAATTAGGATTACATTTGACTTTTTAAGTAATTGCGATCTCTTTAGTTCAACTAGTTATTGTAATTTCGGTACGATTAGCAAGGTTTATCAAGTATTTGAACTTGAAAGTTTGTAATTAAAATTGCTGTTAGTTTTTGTCTTGCTCTGCCGAGTAAACATTAAGGATTTGTTTTTGGAAGATGGCTGATTGACAGTTTGTAGTATTGGAACAGTGATGATCGTGAAACTAGTCATTATGAGCCAACCTTTTGCCCCACTTTACAGGGCTTTGGGATTTCAGACTTGAGGTCAGTCGCACCCGGGCCATATTCGGATTTGTTTTGTTTCCACACTATATTTTAAAACGTAGTAAAGACGGAAACACTAATAATTTTTGCATCAGTCCAATGCAATGGTATGAATGATCACTTACAAATAGCACAAACACCTATTATTCTAATTTTGACAGAAGATAATTTTTTAATTGAAAAAATTTCCCTTTCATCCCCATAAAAAAAAATGTTCAAAACGAATCGGCATAATTAAGTGAAGAAGCTGGCTCAGAAATCAAAATTTGTTTTCTAATTATTCACGACCTCTCATTTAATGATTTGTTTATCACAAATAAACATATTCGTCATTCAATATCTTTGATTTTAATACCGTTACTTTAGAACATTATTTATAAATTGCACATTCTTATAAGAATTGCCAAACTCGCGTCTTTTGACTTTGAGGTTCTTTTTGGTTAATTCAATTTCTTAGGTGATTAGTTCCAATTTGCGCACATATCATTATTAATATTAATAGCAAATTATAATTTTGGAACATTTATTTATTTAAAATGAGGATCATTTGTTTTATTGTAAACTCGAATAAAATTGAAATTTGTCTGAGATAAGTGCACTCATTTTTTAATTACTCAGCTGTAAAGTTCTCTTAAATGGAATAAAAAATATAAATCTACAAGTTTTGGAATAGCTGTAGAAGCTAAAGATGACAAATTGGTGTCATTTTATAGTATGTCCCATGCCCTATCATATGATATACAACACATAAGTTTTCACTAGAAAAAATTTCTCAAAACATAATTTAAAATTTAGGTTCTCTGAAGAAAGACATACTTTAATATTCTCAATTTTATTCCTTCAGTCGATCTTATTGTAGTAATGTGGGATTATAATAGCATTAGTGTAAACAAACAAACAATTATAGCTCCACTCTCATAAATTCAACTGTTCATTTGTATAGATTAATATATATTAATGATTTCGAGAATGTAAATTGCCACAAGGCAATCAAAGGCAGTATATTACTGATGTATATATATATCATGTAATGCGCATTCATGTCATGTATTAATCAAATATAAAAATAAAGGAAGTTAAAAAACAAATGATGAAAATGAAGATAAAATAGACGTAAATGATGAAACAGTTAATAAGACGGTGGATATATCTGGATAGATTTGGATAGCTCTTCGCAAGGCTCTGTATGTATTGAAAAGTTTTTCACCAATATTTTTTATGTAATTTTCCAGAAATTTAAATTAGATTTTGAAAAATATTAGCTTATCCGAAACTATTGAATTGTGTTTCATATGCAAGGGAATGTACTCTAAAATCATGACTTCTCCTTGTCTAAAGGAATTTCTGAGCTTCTCTGTTTCTTAGCCTTAACTTAAAACGGAAAATTTAAATTGGTTAAACCAAAGTTTAAGACGAGATTCAAAATAATGTGTTTTTGTTTGTTTGTTTGGTTGTTTAGTGGCGCCAAACTTCATTGGTCATCAACGCCATTTATATTTTATTTAATTTTGCTAATATTTGTTAAATTTTATTTATTTTTTAATTTGATTATTTTAT
>NW_027111312.1:904206-930938 GCF_000696795.3 Halyomorpha halys | reverse complement strand
CAACTCGTAATTTACACTTGTGATACATAACTTGATCTTGTTACATAACTTCAACTCGTAATTTACACTTGTGATAGAATATTAGTGACAATCTGATTATCTATACTCCAGATCATCCCTTCCCGAACTCGATTCCATTACCTTTGGATATAAAAGGAATTTTCTCATCAATCACCTTTCAGATCTCTTCCTTTTACCAGGCTCTGCTTACCAGTTTATTGGGCTGATTATGTATGATGTGTACAGTAATTTGAGAAATTCTAGCCTAATATGTTTGATGGGAACCATATAGCGTGATCATTTTACACTGAATTTTCTTGAGGAACTTGCTCATTGGTGTTAAAGTAGGTTTCTGTTTTACCTCATTTCGGTCAAAGTATTAGTTTTGAAGATTTGGAATAAGCTCGATAAATTAATATGTATAGATTGTCATGGTCCTTTTATTTAATACATACTTATCCATGATCGAAAATCATGAAATTATATACGAACATACATTATCATACCATGACATTGTAAGTATGTTCTGCTCTGAGAAATTCCGTCTCATAATTACCCTTGTCAAACTTATTTTTGTGTTCTTGGAAATTCATATAGTAGCTATTTTTTGTGAAATAATATGTCAAAGTAATTTGTGATAACATCGTTTGTGGTGGGTCCGCATGAACTAAAAGCTTATGTGAATCAGTATCAGCTAATGAATTTGTGTTGATAGAAGATCTTATGTATTTTTTGCCTAACCGAAAATCTGACAAGCACAATACCAACTATTTTTTGTTTATTTGTCATTGTTGGCAATCCACGGTAAAGATGATATTTGTCGATGTACAATAGTGCTGGTATTTAATATATTGATTATGTGTGTTTTAGATTTCCCGTCTGATAATTATGATTGAGGAGCATGGATATATGGTTTAAGAGAAAAGACATGATGAACGATACCGAAAAAAAAATACAATATAATTTTATTTATTTATCAAACCTTCACTCTTTTCTATGAAGACCAATAAAGTTAAGGAAGTTGAAGGTGAACTCCTATACTGTTTCTTTTCTTTCACATACAAAAACGTACAGAAATTAAATTTAGCAGCGATCAGATAAGCCGAATACATCATTTTCATGGAGATGAGCTGTCAGGGAGTTTTGAAGTTCAGTCTTGCGGAAAAGAATAACACTGGGGTTCAATTTAAAGGTTATGGAGATATAAACTCGGACGAGTTTTTTCCCAATACCCAATCAAGTTTATTTATATTTTTTTAAAAATAAGTGCCTTATTTGATGTATCAGCCCATATATGCTTCCTGGTTTGGTACATTTCGACAAATCACTGAATTAACAATGAGTTCAGAGAGAGATTTCTCAACAAGAAAAAGCTGGAGAGAGAGAAAATAATTAATAATAGAAAAACATTTATAATAATAAAGGACATACATAAAGATTTTAACTTTAAATAAGCTAATTTCTTAAACTAAATTTAATATGTTTAAACTAAATTTTTTATTTAAGGTAAAGTTCTGAGTTGATCTATAAAGTTCATGTATTTCTTAATATGTTTGTAATTTTAAGAATTAAAAAAGTTATTTGAATAGGTACTCTTGAGACGAACCATGTTAATTGTTTTTAAAACTACCAACTTGGAACTAATACTTTCAACTTAGAAATTCATCTAGAAATTTAGAAGGAATGTACCTAATTAGGATGTTTGATGCTGCAATATGTTATTTTATAATATATAATTTATTTATTTGTACGATTTTTTAAAATTTTTAATCTACATTTTCATTTCAAACCTGTACAGGAAATATATAATTTTTCAGGAATCACAATTAAAATTGAAAATTACTATAGAACCAATGAAGACAACATTTTACTAATATATAAAATTTATAAATATCAAGTTGGTAGTTTAACTTTAAATAAATGCTTTCAACTTAGGAATTCATCTAGAAATTTAGAAGGAATGTACCTACATAGGGATGTTTGATGCTGCAATATGTTATTTTATAATATATAATTTATTTATTGTACGATTTTTGTAGGTTTTTATCTACATTTTCATTTCAAACCTGCACAGGAAATTATATAAATTCCTGAATCACAATTAAAATTGAAAATTACAATAGAACCAATGAAGACAAAAATGTATGATTTGAAAGAAGGAATAATAATGAATGATTATTTTTTATGTTAACTTACAATTGTATTTAAATAAAATATTATTTACATATTCGTATAATTTAATTTAATTACATTTTAGGTTCCTTACAGTTTCTTTTTTTTTTCTTCATGCACTTATTTTCTGCTTTGAATTTTTTTTCATGCAATTATCCTTCATTTCCTCTACATTTATAGTCACTACATGATTACGTATATTTCAAGGTTAATGAATTTTAGTCTGAGAATAAAATCTACGGAACTAGTAAACGGAAAACAAAACAGTTTCCAGGAATCTAGTTTTTTTGTATACGAAAGTAGCTAATAGAATTGGCTGAAATTAATACTAGACCGTGAAGATACTGATGTTCAACTTGACCGATACTTTAGGTAAATGGATGAGTCATTTTCGAAATATAGGTGCGCCAAGGAAAATACACATTATTCTCAAATTGAGTGTAAATGAATTGGCTAGGGCTGAGTTAGCTAGATGGACGTCAACAATGGTGCATATTAGAAAAAAGAAGTATTATGTTGAATATGGGGGGGGGGGGTAGAGGGCGATAATAAAATCCCCTTAAGCTGAAATCATGGTTATTTTAACAAGATTTTTTTGTAATAAAAAATACACAATAATTTTTTTCCCTTTAATAGTAATAATTTACAAACATTAAAATTATATAAAATTTGATTTTTTATATTACTATGTTATAAATATTAAATAAAATACACTCGTTTCAACGAAATAATAATGGCAATTGCTGCATATATTATATCTTAAATAAGGTTGTGCTATCCCCACCAACTCCTGTAATACCATCTATGAACTTTTGTATTAGGGTAGTCAAGAGTAACTTCCTATTTTTTATCAGACATTTATTTTTCTTTCATTAAATAACAAAATTATATCGATTTATTATGTATTCACCACTATTGTCTATAACTTTCTCCCACCTTCCTGGTAGTTAATCAGTTCCTTACTTGTAAAATTATAATAGTAACTTTAAATTAGTATTTAAATGTGGTTTGTTTGGACTGGAAGAATTATCGACAACTTATTTCTTCTCCTAGAAACCACGTTTACACATTAACGCAACCTTTCACAAAAGATAGCATATTTAAACGAACTCTTTCTTACTAAAAAGAAACCAAGTTTTGGGGCACAAATGAAACACGTCTCTACCAGCGTAGCGAAATTAGAATAAAATATTCTGGGCAGCGAACCTGCTCTCTAGAACAATTATTCAGTTTATTAAAAGGCTCTACTTGGAGAGCGTTTAGGAACTATGAATGACGGGCTACACTGGAAGGAGCTCAGTAATTTAAATTGTGAGGAATTAACACCATACAACAGTTTGATGCAAGTTTGATATTATTGTTTCTTTTAACATAAATACCATATGGTTATTTTAAATTGCAGCCTTGTTGAAACCTATTAAAAATGTTTGTTATAATAAAGCATTTTTAAGGCGTATAACTTATTTTTTAAAAACATTTTGTTATTTATGTGTTTTACTTAAAGTAGCACACCGGCTTCAACAGATAGTTGATTATTATTTAATTATTTAAATAAATCATTTTTTTGTATTTTTTAAAATAAATAGATCATCAAAAAAACTTCTGGAATTCTGAAGTAGTTAAGGGAACATTTATTATTATTTAATGCATTCAGTCGGAAAACATAATTGAAAAAAATTAAAACATTCACAATTTAAAAATGTTTATTATTAAAAATATTAGTAATTTAAGTTTTGTCATTAAAAAAAATTAAAATTAGTGTCACTTACAATATGACATTATTCCTTCATAAGTACAAACTTTCTTAAAAATTTAGGAAATCAGACAGACCTTAAAAATCGGGTGGAGCTCGAAGTTAATTCACAGTAATTGTTAGATAGCATATTTTACGACTGAGCTCATCGATAATAAAAATAATTATGATACAATAAAGTAGTTCGTTGGAAAAAATTATTAATATTGCTAGAAACTACAGACTAGACATGAGCACTACGCTAATGGTTGAGGACAAAGGAACCACTTGTTGAACCACAAAGACCTTGCTACAAGCTACAAGCTAAACCCTCGTAAAATTCTAGTAAAAGCTCAAGATTTACTGCTATTAAGCAAATACCAGTTTGGCTACAACGGCCTTAGATTTACTTTACATTCCATGATTACACTTTGATACAAACTTAAAATTAGAGGAGAAAGCGATTAGTCGAGAGATAAATTTTCCGTAAATCGTAATAATTCAATTCCAGCAATATATTTAATTAACAAATACAGCTGAACAACTAAATACAGATCATTTTTTAAAATGTAATATTCCTTTTTTTTTATATATGTGGAGATGATCGGGGAGGGGTGGTGTCAGCAAATAAACAAAAAAGGGTGGTGTCAGCAAATAAACAAAAAAATATTTATTCGTACAGACATTTCGACCTGAATTTTAGGTCCCATCATGGAATAAATGGCAGAGGTTCTGACTAAACTCAAACTTTTTTTTTTATCGCCAGGTCAAGTTTTTATGTATCCTTATTTTTTAAGGATAATCATATCCCATTCTATTTCAAAATATCTTTATTTTTAAATTTAGGCATATTAAATGTTTCGAAACTAAGAAAATAGTCCAAAAAATCAAAATTAAAGTGAATAGACCGAAAAATAAAAAAGAAAAGAGAATTGAGAAATGAAAAAATATTCATTGAAGATAAAAATATTGCGTTAGCCAAAATAAAGCCACATTTTAAAATAATAGTATTTTATTCACATATTAGATTCTTATATATAGTTAGATTTAAGTATTCAGCGCACTTGCTCAGCCTCCACTGGCTCACTACCAGTGATGAAGAGAAAGGGATGCACTGGGTTCTTATGGGGGGATAGAGTGGGCTCAGTGATCCTCGGGTCGATTGTGTAAATATTGTATATAAGAGTGTAAATGTGATTAGTGATTATTTTATTTTATTTATTTATTTTTTCATACACATAGTTTGATTGTGTTCATTTTCTTTGTCCTTCTGTTTGTATATATTTTAAGAGATATTTTATGTACTTTTTTTTCATTTATTTATTTAAATATCATTCTTATTTTATTTTAATTTAGTAAGAATGTGATCATTCATCACTATTGCTTATTGCCCACAACTGTTTGGCAGATTGTAATATCTATCAATAAATAAAAGTTTATTTTTAAAAAAAAGATTTAAGTATATACAATATGTAGATCAAATGAACATTATTGAAAGTTTAATATAATATAAGTTAAAATTAAAAAAAAAATTACCCACATATTATAATATATAAACTGTTACTGATGTTTGGCAAAAATGTAATATTGTAAAAATATGTATCGAACAATTTTTTTAAGACTAAGAAAACACTTAAATGATGTTCGATGTATTCAAAACCACCAAATGTAAACCAATTAGATAAGGAAGTTGATATGAAGTATCATAAGCTCACTCAATCCCAAACATATTGATAGTGTATTTGAAAAACAAATTAAAGTATTTTTATGCTATTTTTTTTAATATTATAAATAACAGCAACTGTTTTTTTAATATTTAATCCTGATTATTTTTTATGAATTTAATTTTTGAACAAATGAGGCTTTACAGGCTTGTTTAATACTTGGAAAAAAGTTTTTTCACACACGAATAATCTACGTACCACTGCCAATGTCGTACCAACATTAATCATAGAAACGAGAGCAGCTCACAAGGGGGAATATCAAGTCATATGCGCTCTTAGCATCTTTTCGAATTCCTAATTACGAATTTTTATAGAATTTATAAAACTTCGAAATTTCAGGACTTGATTTTTGGAGGATATTTTCTTTCTTCCAATGTCCAGCGTCAATTTATCCAAATAAATTCATAACTCCTCACAATGTTATCTAAATCAAATCTAACTACAACTGATTTCAGCTCAGAAAAAAAGAAATTTCTAATCAAGAACATTTTATTACAACGTTTTATTTTATATCTCTGGTTCTGACCTGTTTACGAATGTGCAGTTTGTTCCATTTCGTGAAGTTCAGACAGTCCTAGAACCCTCCACGGTTCGTGCAAACTAATGGAATCATCCTTAATTAAAGTCAATTTCAGTAACAAAAAAATAATGATAAAGAAAATTAATAATTTAAAAACATCGAAGGCCCTAATACATAGTTAAACAAAAAATCTTATAATTCGATTAATATTTTTTTTAATAATTTATTTATTGTTATTTACAACTGTATACAAATATATACAACAAGTAAATTTGCTGTAGGTGGCATAGTGACATGATACAAACATGTGGAGAATCTACCCACTGATAGAACTCCAATTACTAGATGAGATCTCGAGGCCATCTTCTTTTCAGATATTAGGTAATGAAGGAGAAGCTAGATTAGAAACAAGTGGATTTTGGTGGTTGTGAAGTTTATCATGGAAGGAATGGTATCTGGTTCTGGCCAAATCGGCAACATATGGAACATCGTGGTCCTTATGGATGACTTGATTTATGACAAAGTAAGGAGCATTAAGGATTTTACGAAGGATTTTGGACTGTAATGTATTTGGGAGAGATTCGATTAATATCGAAATCAATAAAACCTATTTGAGGATTCTCGTATCGTTTTATTTTCTAGTTTACTTGCGGAATATACATCGGCTTTCCAACTGAATCTATAATAGGTTGTTAACCTTCAGAATAACTTTTATTTCTTGTCCTAAGTTGGAGAATATATGAACGTTAAACTAGAAATAAAAAAAAATGTAAGTACTTATAATAGCTTAAATGTACAATATTTTACGGAGTGATTTTCAAGGATTTTTTATTATTTGAAATATTTTATTTCTAAAAAATATCTGTTAGTGGTAGGGATTGCTGTTACAAGCTTAACATTATCTACTACAAAAAGGTTTTCCATGCTACTCGAACATTATCAAAATTCATTTTTTTCAGGAGTTAAAGACAGCATGAAGTCATCTCAAGTATTTATTGTTTACGAAACATAGTAGAGAAGAAATAATTCACAGTGCATAACATTTTTCTTATCCGTATAGCTATATACAGATGCATATATCACATAGCTGTACTAGGAAGCATACTCCAAATACACCTTGTGGAGAATTCAATACTTAAAATCCCGATGTAAATATAATCATCGTGGTTTAGATAATAAGATGTTCGAAGAGGAGAACTCTATGCTGAGAACGCTATTAATGGGATTGAGTACTATATATAGGAATAGGAAAGGTCCTAGAGGGTGCTAGCTTCCATCCTAGCCAATGGGTCTACATTGCCAGGGCCCTAAAGTTCATACATTAAAAATAACTGTCCCCCATATATAGTCCTAGCAGCTTCTATCATCAGCAGTCCTCTGCAGTCTTCGGCTGCGTAGGACAATAAATAAATTAAGAATTATAACAAATTTATCTGATCATTCTAAAAGATTTCACATCATCAAAACTAAACTCCAGTCTTTCGTAAATGGGAGCATAGAAAACATTTTAATTTAGTATCAATCTCTAATCTGAAGAAAGGATAATTCATCCATCTTCAATTTCTAAGCAATAATATTTCTCAATATAGTATGTGATGAACATTAAATGTGTTAAAATAACCTATGGAGTGCATAACCATATATAATCCAGGTTTATGAAGGTAATTCTGGCGATATTTAGAATAATATTTTATGACAAATGCTATATTTATTTTTATTATATGCAAAAAGCAATTGGGAAACTATTACCCAAGATTTTTCCGGTATCTTCTTAATAGAAACACATAATCTTAGTCAATTTCATGAGCTGAACCTTAAAGGTGAAATGATTTTTACACTTCTGTGTACTATAACGTTATTATATTTATTTTCAGGAATCCATTTACACTCTTTATACACTTCTTTATTCTTCCAGCATTTGAACGTTTCGGGCTCCTCTGCCTATTATCCAGTTCTTATTTATTTGTGGACATGTGTCATTGTAAATTTAAAATAATTTTTATATGTTCCCAAATGAATATAAATTCTTTTTTGTTCCTAACAATCTTTTATTGTCAACTATCATTATTACTGTTTTCAAACAATGTTTGCCTTTTCACTCCTTGCAAATGCACTTCTCTCCTTTTTTCCTATTATTCAACTTTCATTGCACTGGGATAAGTAGACAAAACGGAGGAAGTACATTTAAAAAGGCAAATGTTATTTTAAAACAGTAATAATGAGAAATAAACAAATAAGCTAGTTAATAAAAAAAAAAATAGAAGTTATATTCATTTGGGAATATATAAAAATGATTACAGCTACAATAAAATGAACATTAGACAAACACTAACCCCATGTACCAATCAATTTGCAGTTTAAACCTACTTAAACCTGAAGCATAGCTAACATAAAGGTTAAATTAATAAAAATTAAGGTACATCAGCCAACTAAGTGTATGAAACCCGAAGCACATCAAACTACACCACAGAGCAAAACCCTCACTTTCAATGCAAACGGATTTTGTCCATTCGGCAAAACATACTTCAATAATGGTTTGTACCACATCCTCCTACAGTGTCCAAGATGAAGAAAATAGACAATATATCTTAAATCCACCTATATCCATAACTTGCGACCTAGAAAACATCGAAAAGATATTGAACATCGATAGTGAAGCTAAATTGAACAGACTATATTTACATTGTAACAGTATGTAATAAGTTTGATTTGGTAAGTGGTATTTAAACAGTTGTATGTGAATAGTTTTCGAAACCAATTAATATACGCTTGTAATTATTATGCTTTCGTTTATTTAAAATAATTCTCATTATTTTAAGCTTAATATAATGGAGTAAAAAATAATTAGTTAATAGTTCTGTATTGTCCAGTTTGTTTTATTGTTATGTTATGGAGCACCGGTTTCATCTTTTGTTTATTGTTTTTGTAATGGGGCAGTAGACTCATGATTTGTTATATAACTGTATCTTATTATTTTAAGTTTAATATAATGGAATTCAAAATATTACGTTAATAGTTTTGTATTATCCAGTTTGTTTTGTTTTTCGTTTATTGTTTTGCTATGGAGCACTAGACTCAGATTTTGTTTTATAACCGTATCTTAATTATTGAAATTAATTTTATTATATAAAAAAATCCTCATAACCTGTCCTTTTGACACATATCGCTGGCTTACTTCACAATGGTACTAAGAACAAGTCCCCTAACTTAATGGAAAATACAATTAAATGTTCTCTTTTAGGAAAATTAAAACATTTCAATTAAAATTCCTGAAGGAAATGTATTTAGTACCACTGTGAAGAAAGCCATCGATCTGATCCATTAGTAAGGATGATTAATTTGTCACACAACTAATTCTCCCGTCAAATATTACTTCACCTTAAGATTGAACAGCTCCCAATAAATCATTTAGTTCATATAAAATGTAACTGCTATAGAAAATACAAATCATTGATTGCAACAACGCCATAACTCCAAAAAAGATTTCAGGAGATGTATTAAGTTGTAAATACTGTATCAATTACTGAGAAACTATAATAGAAACATAATAAATTAAAATTGCACGATTGGCCTCGAAAGCTAAGAAGAAACACTAATTAAAATTTCACATTGTTGTAACTATACCTGTGGTATTAATTAACAAACCAAGACATTCGATTTATGAAGTTGTGATAGTGAAGGAGTGATAAGTGCTCACTATTGAAATAAAACTTTATGGTTACACGACAACAAAACAAAAACATATCTACCCAACCATTTTAAAAAGTGTATTGTAATTTATGAGCAAATCGCCCTATATATAGTCATTCTGGAAAAAGAAATTTTGAGTTCGACTTTTCAAAAATATATATTAAACATAAAACATATTCGAGATTATCGCCCATAATTGTGAATTAGGGTTTTTGACGGAAATATTTCAATTTCTTTTGATTTATAAAAATAAATAAAGTATAATATTCGTGTATTAATTCTAGACTGTTAGTGATTACAATTGAAATAAAAAAGTTAAGTAGAAATAGGAAAAGTAAAAAATAGTTACATTATATTGTATCTAATCTTGTATTTATACATTTGTGGAAAAGAGATTTAAAAATGACTGGTACGGCGAAAACTTCTTCAAAACTTTTAACCCCCATCCTGATATCCTTAATCCAACTCATCTTGAACATGTTGAAGCAGAGATTACAATTCCACTCCAAATGACCCTTCCTCCTAATGCCTTTCATCCCTCAGGAATAATGAACATCATCCACCAATTACCTTCTAAAAAAGCTCCTGGCCACGATCTTATCACAGCACACATTCTGAAACAGCTCTCTCGTAAAGTCATTCTATTCCTTACCTATATCTATAATGCTACACTCCGATTCACCTATTTCCCTGACCCTTGGAAAATGTCTATAATAAAAATGTTTCCCAAACCCTCCAAGCCACTTGAATATCCATCTTCCTACCGTTCTATTTCACTCCTAGAAAAACTCTTATTAAAACGCCTCTATCCAATCCTTGACTCATATCATGTTATAACAGATATGCGTCTTTTCATTCCAAACTCGTTAACCATCCTAACCCATTAATTCTTAATCTTTCATTCATAACAATCCCTGATAATCCTCCGAGGCGTCTGAATAGAAGATGGCCACGGGACCTTCTAATTTAAATTAATGTTTGAAGTACCACCGATGGGTGGTTCCTTTCCAAGATTTTCCAAGTGTATATGAAACATACAACATATTTACTTATTGTATTATTTTGTACAGTTGTAAATTACATTAAATAAATAATAAAAAAAAATGACTGGTAAATAATATTCATAAAAGAAATATAGAATGGTTAATGCTGTGTCGAAGTTGAAAATTGATTCTTATAAGAAGAATATTTTATTTGTGCCTATCAACAAACACATGAATTATGTTTTAAGTGTGATATTATAACATAATATTTTAAAATTAGTGGAGTAACGAAAAATTGAACTTGAACTGTTTATTTAGTTTTAATTATTTATTATTAATTAACCTTTAATATTCATAATTCAACAAATCCGATCCAATCACGTTTACTCTTCGTCGTAAGCCTGCCGACTGCCCTACAGTATACTTTAATAATGTGGCTCTTACCCCTGTAGAACATATTCGTTATCTTGGACTACACCTTAACAAACGACTAACCTGGAATCCTCACACAAAACTGAAAAGAGAGGAAACTGCACGCAGATTCAGACTATTACAGCACTAACTAGACAAACGGTCTAAACTTCCAACTCATTACAAAAGACTGATCTACACGACAATAATAAGGCCCACCTGGACATACGGAGTTGAGCCTTCGGGCTCCACTAAACCATCTAATTCCTCTCGTATCAAATCCTTACATTCCAAAATCCTTCGTAAAATTCTCATTGCCCCTTACTTTGTTACTAATAAAACCATCCATTAAGACCTAAATGTTCCTTATGTAACCAATCTAGCCCGAACCCGAAATCATTCCTTCCATTATAAACTCTCTAACCAGCCAAACCCACTAGTTTCTAACCTTACTTCCTCTTTCATTCCTGACAATCCTCCGAGGCGCCTGAAAAGAAGATGGCCTCGTGACCTTATATTGTAAAATGTTTTTAGAGTTCTACTACTGGGTAGTTTCTCTACATGTTGTATCATATCATTATCATTATGTCATTATGATCAAATTTGCTTGTTGTATTTTTTATACAGTTGTAAATATCAATAAATAAATAAATAAAAAAAATATTCACAGTTAGTAAAGAGATTAAAGATATAATCCCACTTTCAGAAACTCCCTCTTTTTCGTTTTTGAGGTATAACAGGGCGTGATATTTCACTTTGAGTTTTGTTGCAATCACGGCAATGGAGCGCCATCGTAAGGTTATTTTTTTGTTTGGGTACGGCCCAGTTCATTTATTTTGGGTCGACTCTTTGGCCATCAGTCAGTTATCCCTTCCCAATCTATTTGCCCACGCCCAGGTCTTTTACAATTTGAGTTAGCAAAGCCGATAAATTTCTTTAAAAAACTTACAGAAAAAACGATTTTTTTTATTAGAAAAGGAAATGAAGACATATTGAAAATATCACGTTAAAAAAATAAAACAAATAGCTCCTATTTATCACTCAGAAACGTTTGTGATTCTAATAAACCGTTCAGGTAGAGGATTATTAGTGGTATGTTTGATATAATCCAGGTTTTCGAAATAATCTTACCAATAAATACTCTTAACCGACATAGAAACGTATTTCTCGTATCCAATTTAATATATAAGCAAAGAACGAAGAGAAATTGCCTTTGACAGTGCAAAAAGAGAATTGATTATTTCCTTTCTCGAGACGTAGCCCTGTGGTGAAAACATTGACCTCTTTTCTTTTCACAATGGCAGAAATACAAGTCCCTAATGCAAGATTTGATAGTTTGGGATACGATGGCTCTCAATGACAAATGCTGAGTAAGTCAAAACATGTAAAATCTATAAAAACAAAAATAAAAATAATAAATAAAATGAAAAACTATTGGATTCAACATTATTTTGACTATTTTGGCCAATGATGTTTACATGGATGCAGTAACATTAGATGACTATGTGAGCCGTTCAGTGCATATATCGATTAACTCCATAAAACAAAAGTTGAGAAACGCGATGAAGTGCTGTATATTATTTTCTAAAATTCCTGTTATAATATAAATTCAAATATATAATGTAGAATGCATAAATACAGATATAGCTTTCATCTAACGGTATATAAAATTAATAAGAAATAATAGCCAAAAAATAATCGTCGGTAATGGTACAGTTCTTGATGCAGATATGCATCTGCATTTTATATCGACAAATGTTTTTATTTTTCCTCCCTTATTCCTGTATGCCAAACCTTTTGTTCTGTTATGCTTTTATAAATGTCGTGTCCATTTATCAGGATTACGACTTATTTTACTTCCAATCAAATTGTTTGTTGGGAAATTTGTACTGTTGCAATCAGATGAATCCGGGGAAAACGATAAAAACGCCTTCTTGGACCAGACTTCCTGTTGATAAATCGTATTGAAGAACCATCAGTGTTTTCCTCATCCACATTGTTATTTGTCTCACTCATCCTAATTATAACGGTATAATATGTATTTCTTTAAATACAATCTGGGAATAATGTTGAAAATACCAAGAGAATATGTAGTCCATATAATATTGGTGAAGTATACAATAACATTCAGCGTACGAGATCACTGTTATACTAACTTCCGTTTGTATTGCGCTTCTTTTCATCTGTTTGCCGATGTGATTTTGTTACCAATATCGTTGAGGGGGGAAAGCATCTTCGGCTGTTTTAAAAAAAAGAGCGATGATGTACGGCCGGAACATATAATAATATAACATAATTGCGTTGTTGAAACGATTTACATTAGATTATGGAGTTGATCACAATGGTTTCTGAAATAATTTACTTATTATTCGATTGCCAAAAAAAAAATTGGCGTTTAATGATGTTAATCTGTATTATTCAGGAAAGCTATAATAAATATAAAAAGTAATGATTATACCAAGTGCTTTGACACTTAAATTTAAGATTTTTCAAAAAGTGGAGTTAATCGATGTGTGCACTGAACGGCTCATGTAATAGAGGCTACTGAACTTAGCACCAAATATCACATACCATCGATACAAAATATTTTTAAACACAAAATCGTCGTCTAGACGCTGTTCCACTAATATGATTACCAGATGAATAATCGTGTAAGAATCTGCTAATCCTATAGATGATACCATACTCGCGAGGACACTCGAAGCGATCAGAAATAAGTTCCGTCCTCTCTTTGGAAACGTTTCTGAAAAACACTTTGGGGATCGAGGTTTTTTTTTTTCTTATATACACAAAGTAATTTAAAAAAACTACTTCTCACTGTTTAAATGTTGAGAAGAATTATTTCTTTTATTTTTCAACCTGTAAATAAGAACTGTAATCGATATTTTATTTTTTGAAGTTTACCCGAAACAAGTTTTTCCATTATGTTTTAATTCGATGTTAGACAAGGTCTTTGTAAATAACCAGTATATATGAAAATATAGAATACTAGCTGGATCATCCCGAATTCCGTTTAAGCGATGTCACCGTTCAAAATTGATATCTTACGCGATCCTAACTGATCTGATATCGAAATAATCTAGGGATCAACATAAGCTAACATGAAACTATAGACTGTAATTTGATATCTAAATTATTTTTACTGATCTGATACAATTTAAGGTTAGCATTTTTTCCTTTCGAAATATAATATCTGAGAGTTAATCTACTTCGGATTTTTCACGATAATATTTAAAATATAGTGTAAATAGAAAATCGTGAGGTTTAAACAAAATTGAACTAGTATAACGCTCACTTGACATATTCAGGAGTTTAGGGAACCATATGAATGGTGGATTATTTTTTTTCTTTTATACTTTGTTTTTTTTCCCCAATAACAGGTATGCAGGCACTATTGAAAAAAAGTTAGAACATTCTTATAAATTTACAAGTTGACAGTGGAATTCCTAAGTATAAAGTTTATGCTTTTAAAAAATATATTTTTTTAAAATATTTCTCAAGAGCTTTACAACTTTGTAAGTGCAGTGTTATAATGGAAGCTTCTCTGAAAATGAGTAATAAACCTAAATTTAAATTGAAATAGCATTTTAAAAAAGTAGAATCTTTTATTTCAAGAATTTCACCTCCACTCAGATAAATAAACTATTAGGTAATTTAGAACATTATGATAAAGATTAATTTGTTAGTGCATATTGTTTCCTAATTTATGAAATTTTATAAGTAATTGGCTAATGATAAATAATTGACCTGCAATTAAGATAACCAATGTTTCGGCTGTGATAGTGTGAATAAGGTAATTTTTCATAATGTTTTTAAAATGAATTTATTATGAATGAAATGTATTTAAAATTTTTGTAATTGATAGATATTTGAAAATGGCTAGAATTGCTGAAACATAGGAGTGTATAGTTAATAAAAAAGTGTTAATACTAAACGGACGTTTTTTATAACTAATAAACAAATCTGCCTAAAAAAAAACCTCATTATATATAAAATAAAATAGTGTTTAATAGAGCATGCATATCTTTTTTTGAACTTATACAAAAAATGATAACCTTCCCTCATCGGGCAAACACAGACTGAGACCTTCACGGATACAATAGATTATGTGATTAACCTCTTTCACTTTAATTGAAACTTATAATAAATATAATTATTTATTTATAAATTATGCTTATTATACAATTTTGTGTGTTGAATAGACTTTCTTGATAATAATATATTATGAATGAGCATGATATCGCTTATAGTTCGAATGAATTAAAGATAAGGATACATATCTAATGTATAGTTCTAGAGTTCTCCTAGGGGTGACCTAGTCTAATCAATGTATATGGGTAGGATAACTCATTTTGCTTATTATTTTTATTTAAATTTCGATTTAATTACTAAATATTTATTCTTTATATCTTATTTTATACAGAAAACAAATTGCATTAGCCTCCAAGGTTTATTTATTTTATTCATTTCGTTGAATGGGTTTTATATCAATAGCTATATCTACTGTATACTTGATTTTGGTCTCTTGAACATTCTCATTAATGTGAAAAGGGGAAAATACATTTTTAAATATAATACCAATTTTTATTTACATATTTATTGTTGCTACATAAAATAATTAATATAAATTTAGTACAAGGTCTGAAAGAATTTAATGTTTTAATCTAATACTAAATTAAAATTGCAATAATTTAGAAAGATGATATAAGTTGACGTGTGGTATTTTAATTTTTAAATTACAATTACAAGAAGAGTTATTAGAATTAATATTCAATAGTGATGTTATGATGAATTGAATTTCATTCCAAGGAATTTATAACAATTTAGCAAGATGGAAAAGTTGGAGGGTAAGGTAGGCCTTGGAGGAGCCTAGGTGGAGCCAGCGGTGTCCCTTCCTAGTCGGGAATCGATGAGCAACCTAACGACAGCAAACAACCTTTTCTGTCTTAGGGTGGGTTCAAACTCAGACCGGGTCTAAATCAGGTCTCTTTCAGATTTAAATGTACCTTCCATTATAATGTAGTCCTAGAATCTTCTCAGGCAATAAACATATTGCATCATTGTGAATCATCAAAATGCCTGGGCGATATGCAATAATACACCACTACCGTATTGTTTTTGTTCTAGTGCACCAAAAATGTAGTCAGTAACTCTACCTAATTGATAGATTGTTGAATGCAATATTGGAGAAGTGGAATGATGGCCTCGTAACATTTTTTGTGAGATGTTTTTTGAAGTCTTTTAGGTTCAGTTTTTTTTTTTTGAGATTAGAAAATATTGGAAAGAGACAGATAGGTCTGGAGGAGAAGGACTGTCTTCAGTTAGAGGACCTGATGGATGAGGGGGTTGGGGCGTGGGTCTTAAAGCACTAGTTCAGAAGGTGGTTTATTATATTTATTTTATTATGTTTATTACCCGGTGGCCCCGAGAAATAAACTGCGGGATTTATACTCTGGAGCTGTATAGGTACTAAATGAAAGACTAGTAAAAAAAAAATTCGATTATCCTTTAGTAACTCGTGGCTTCATAAATTCCATTCTTTTAATAATCTAGATGTATAAATATATATTTTAAATGTTCACCCAGGAAAGAATCGTAAAAACACTTGGGACGGACCTATTGTTTGTCAGGTTGGGTTTAATAGCACCCTAGTGTATTATAGAAAGGGTATATCTTGCTTTTCCCTTTATAGCTGGAGAATGCTCACTTCAAGTCTGATTCAATAATTCCTATTTAACTTTCACATTAATGTAATGTTTACAGAATAAGCATTTTTTTCCGTTCAAACCTTCCACACAGACCTAACTCCCTCTAGTTCCAACCTGTCCTCCACCCCACTCACACTGGATATAAATTTCTGGCTTTGTGAGAGATAGTACCTTTCTTATTATGATTCTATTGTTAAGAAGAGAAGTCAAATAGAATTGTCGGAGGACAATCTAGGAGACAATTTTTTAGATAGTGTATATCTTCTTCATATGAAGTAAACAAAGTTTATCTTACATCACACTGCGGTTGAAATTCTGTTGTTTCCATTTGTTTCGTTTATCAATTCGTCATGTGAATATTTGCATTGTTTTTGGAAAATTCAGTACATTTGTTTTCTAATGATACATACAGATTTTACTACGATAGAATAATATTTAATTGCTCCCCCTGTATACTCATTTTTTCTCCAAAAATCGAAGTTAATATTTAATTCAAAAGGTAAACAAATAAAATATGTTTGATTGGGGAAGATGGTCGGGGGTGCGTTCAGCAAATGAACAACATAAATAAACAAAAAAATATTTATTTATGCCGACGTTTCGACCTGATTTTCAGGTCTTCATCAGGGCTATAAAAACAAAAAGATAACAACCATCATTCAGAGAATAAATAAATAAAATTAAATAAATAATAGACTAAAAAAGTTGGAAGTATACACAATAATGAAATGAAAATATATATACAAGACAGTAGTAGATTGGTTACATTATTATTTATATACATATAAATGTTAGCAACAAATAAATGATACAGTGGAAAGAATCTATAAAGAATTAGTTAAAGAAATTAGGAAAGAACAGGGGATAAAAAAAACACACAAAATATACACATAAAATATGTGTTCGCAAATAAAATTTACATTGATATATTCACTATGTATTAAAGGAATAAAACCACCTCTTCAAACAGAACTAAATGCCAATTTATTTTGTGAATTTATAGCGGACCCATGTTATAACTCTCCTTCTTTCCCTACTGGCTAACAAGGGGTAGTAATCTTTCTCTGCCCTAATAGAACAACATAATGGCTTTAAAATCTAAGAAAAACAAATTAAAAAAAGAAAACAGTTTAAACATGGTTTAAATTTATATTGTCAAAAAATAAATAAAATAACAAAAATAGTGTTCATATCTACAAGGCCGGTTCAAATCCGGCTTAGGACGGTTGAATTCTATTTTGTTCTGAGCCAATGGATAAAATCTCACCTGCAGTATTACATTAAATTTAAATTTAAAAAATCGACAATCATTCATATATAACTCATTCACAATGTGTGATATAATCTAGTAAATACTCAAAATTTCCAGAGCTAAAACTGTTGGGAAGAATTTGTTCCAGAAAAATAAATCATTTTCACTCTGTGACTCAGTGAGTACTGTAATGAAGTTACTGTGATCCAGAATCGCTATTCAAACTAAAGTTATCTGGTCCACCACATCAATTATTTAGTGAGAGTTATACGTTTAATAGTTGAATCATTGGCTACGAAGAAACTTTTAATTGAAAATGATTATTTGAGCAAGCAAATGCTTTTATTAGTCTAATATTGTCGTATATTAGGGCATCGCAAATATTACGATATTGGGTCTCAAATCTAAACATTGATTATTTTTATTTAATGAAGATATAAGAATTGATTTATTGACTTTTCTACTTCCCCTCCCCCCCCCCTTCTCTTTTATAATCAATTTGATTCAAACAGACAGAAGTGCGAGACCAGACATGAAGTGTAGACAAACATAATTCGAAATGTATGTTTTTTTGAGTCACGATAATATGGGGCAGTGTGAATTGTGAAAGACTTTAATTACTTTGTATGAAGAGATACAGAGACTAAGACATACTTATTTACAATATATACTCTTATTACAATCTGATATGTACAAGTGGCCCTTAGAATGCCTAACTTCTCTTTAGGTGGGAATCTAGATCAGGCTGTACTTACCTTTAATAAACTGGTTATTTATTTAGGATGTGAGGAGATGGGGATAAAATAGTAACTCGGTGGTCGGGGTTGTATCTACTTGAGATGTTTGAAGTTTCCTAACTCCTCTAAGTTTCCAGGAAACGGGAATAAATAGGACCAAAACCATTGACAGGTTCTCAGGGTATGTATTAGGAGTGCAGTTCTGAAGTGGTTGTAAACTAGGATTGTATAACTAATGCAGTTCTGGAGTGGTTGTAAACTAGGATTGTATAACTAATGCAGTTCTGGAGTGGTTGTAAACTAGGATTGTATAACTAATGCAGTTCTGGAGTGGTTGTAAACTATTATTGTATAACTAATACAGTTCTGAAGTGGTTGTAAACTAGGATTGTATAACTAATGCAGTTCTGGAATGGTTGTAAACTAGGATTGTATAGCTAATGCAGTTCTGAAGTGGTTGTAAACTAGGATTGTATAACTAATGCAGTTCTGGAATGGTTGTAAACTAGGATTGTATAGCTAATGCAGTTCTGAAGTGGCTGTAAACTAGAATTGTATAACTAATGCAGTTCTGAAGTGGTTGTAAACTAGAATTGTATAACTAATGCAGTTATGAACAATAAAACAATACCCTCCAAATGACCATCTCTCATTTATGCACTAAAAGATACACCCATTTAAAAAGCCATGAACATGCCAGGGGTTTTTGCATGCATGAACTAGCATTCCATACTAACAATAGATTCGTTCTATCCCTCCTAAATGCTTAATCATTGGGATGAAATATTTCATTTATAGATTTATATTATCAAAATGATGAATTTATGAAGCCAGCGTCTATTTTACGATAACTTTGTTTATGCAAGTTGGGCTACATTACGTTTGCAATTTGTAAAAAATGAAGTTTTTTTTTTACTTTAATCACTCTTGTATTATTAATGCTAATTATAAAAATAATTAAAAAAAGCACAACTATGAATGACAAGTCATATTTAAATTATATGAATTTAATTACCTATATATTTTTGTATCGGGAAAATAATAACTATTTATGATCACAACGAAAAAAAAAAATTTGTAAATTCATACTTTTTATCTTATTACATTATTGTACACAATATAATAAGATAAAAGTAATTATCTAGGAATATTATATTTTTGAGTGAATATTACACTAAATGTGCCTGTTATCTGTTATTTTTCCTTGCTATGTGCAAAAGTTTTTGCTTGACACACGTTTCAGACACGGCACTTTTCTTAAATTTTATTTTCATACGTCAAATCAAATTCATTGAAAATAAAAATTTATTCTTAAACGTTTAAACACTGATACTTATGTACCCAGGTACCAACTGAAAATGGTGGGGAGGCTATACTGACCTATGTATTTGGCAAAATATTTTTCTACGAATGAGTAAAATTTACTCACATTAGCATTCATAAGTGAAGAATTAAGTAAGGAATCAAATCGAAACATGTAACATGTGCTATTTTTTTTAAACAAAGTAAAAAATCTGTCTTAAGCAGTTATAAATTTATGTGCGCAGTAATAATCATAAATATATTTAAAAATGAATGATTATCAACAATTTTTAAATTTCAAGAAAATGTTTTCAAATTGTATACATTTTTTTTTTTTAAATTCCATCTATGTTTTATAATTATGTACATACGACTCATTTCACGTTCGTCATTGTTAGATTTAGGAGCTAGCTTTGGCCGATATTTCAATAATAAAAATTTGTTATTAAAGTAAACAAAAGAGTTATTTTATTGTTCCTCACGGGGGCCATTAGGTCTATATTAAGGCAATAAATTATTATGATTTATTATTCAAGTTGTAAAACATATTACAACGTGTGTGACTTATCATTTCAGGAATACCATGAAGCATTTTATGTACCTTAACGATGATTTCGCCTTATTGGATCTCAGGTCTCGTGATGAAAACCAATCCTTTCAGGTGGGCAATACGGGTCGCTGGTTTAGATCGATGTAAAGGCGGCCTAGTTCTGCAAATACTCCTGTTAGGATTGATGCTTTTATTTTATTTATAGTATTTTATTTACTTAAAAAACAAAAACATTACGGATATCAACTCTGATTGAAGCTAAATATGCCTCTTCTCTGCCTTCCACAACAAAATTGGGTGTTCTAAATGTAAAATTTGAATAATTTGATACTAAATTCAAAATACCCAATCAATTCATGAATAGTACCTGTTATTTTCAATGATTTAGCTTTCTTTCGAATTATTAATTATTTACAATTATTTACATTTCTTAAATATCCTAATTGTTGAAAGTGTTCATTGAAAACCTTAAAAAAAAATTTTTATATAATAAATAATCGTTTGTTAGAATTATGGAAAGATGGTGGTATATAGGTGTCATATTGGCTTATTGTGTTACTAATTCAAAATAATAAAGAAATATAATACTAACATTATTAGATTCCTGTACGCCAGTAACTTTCTCATAATAATGCCTTGTGTATCATAGTATAGATAGTTCGAAATAAGAGAGATTAGGAAGCAAAATGTGGAGTAATTATGATCTTCAGGTTCGTTAACTCATTTGAAGACTATTAATAAGAAATTCTAAGAGATGTATAAGTTTCGAATCATTGAAAAAACAATTACAATTGGAAACAATGGTTTCCATACAAAATTTGTTCGCGAACTAAAAATTAGTCAATAGATGATTATATCAAAAAACGGTTCATGAAGTTCCACTCCCAGTTGCCGACAGTTAAAGGAGCAGTGACCTACAACCTGGGAAACCCAACCTCAACCCGAAGACTGAAGCCCAGACTGCTGCAGGACATTCTTTTATAATTTTTTTACAAATATAAAATTAATTCATAGTCACACTACCTCTATTTACATATTGTTATTATTATTTTTTTTTTTCTCTTTTCTTCTCTCTTCCCTTTTTCAAATTAACTTCTTCTTTTCTTTTTACTATTAGAAGACAATTGTTTGTTTTATTTAAGTGTACCAATATGATTATTTTTTGGTATTAATTTTACTTTCCTCTTTTATTAAGAAGCATTATTCTTATCTATTTATTTTCTTTTTAATAAGAACATTTTATATAGTTAAGGATGTCATTTGTATGACTATACCCTCTCATAATCAACTGTTAAAAAATATATATAATATAAGTTATATCAACCATGTAAGGCCCACTAGGCCGATCTGGTATAAAAATAAAATAATATATGTACAAATTTGCACTGAAAACAATTATGCGAAATAAAATTCCCCAAAAAAGATATATTGGTTCAAACAGATACGATATTGAGAACATTGTTATGGTTCAGGAGGGAATTTAATAATAGTTTAAATGAGCGTCTACAATGTTCCAGACATTGTGAAGCTTTAAATTATTGGAAGAACGGATTTATTTTTTGATTTTTAAAATAATTTTTGTTAATCATTTCGTAAACAATTTTCAAGCCCAACCTTATTGCTTATCTACTGCATAAAAGGAACCGTAATAAAAATTTTCAGCTTAATAAGGACGTTCGTTTTAGAGATATTAAAATTACTATCAGTCGGTGAGTGTGTGTTCTTTTATGAGTACCTAAGAGGGTACACCTTGCCCAGTTCTTATCAATTTAGCGTCATTACATATTTTTATTTAACTATTTTTGCTTTATCCGGAGATATACAAGTCTAGTTAGTTACATGGGGAGATTTTCAAAGAAAAAAAAGGATGTCTTTGTCCATAATAAATTACCTGCTCTAACAGTTATTCTATTAATTAAAGATATTATAATACATATCTTAAAATTACTATCAGTCGGTGGGTGAGTGTTTCTTTTATCAGAATCTAAGAGGGTACACTTTGCCCGGTTCTTATCAATTTAGCGTTATTACATATTTTTATTTAACTATATTTGTTTTATCCATAGATATACAAGTCAAGTTAGTTACCTATAGTAAAGGTGAATGAAAAACAGCGTCTTTTTCAAAACAGTGAAATAATAAATTCATTCGGAACTCCATATTTTTAAAGCTACTAATAATACTAAAACTTCTAACGGAACATCATTTCGTAAGGAGTAAAGTTTCTAGAATATGAGCCCTAATAAAGCTGTTTTCGTTTTAGGTTTACGTTACATTAAAAAAAAAAAATCAGTATGAAAGAGCGAAAAATCAGTAGTTAGTGAATTTACTTTAGAAAAATTATATCTCAGGAATCATTAGACGAAAAAATGTCTGTTAGCTTTCAAATTAAAGCTCGTTTAATGAACTATTTAACAGTGTTTGATATTTATCTTGGTAAAATTAATAGTTTACAATTTTATTTATAACAATATCTCCTTTTGTAGCTGCCTTTCCTGAAACACGTCATCTAGACGGGAAGCGGAGCGATGCCAGTGGAGCGACACACTTTGCATACAGGTTGTACTAGTACAAGAGCCCAAGAGGAGATAAAAGGCAGTTATCTCACCTCAATTTTTGATTACATTAGTGAAAACTATGTAAAATTACTAGCGAAAATTGATGAGTCTCCCAAGTAAGGGAATAAAAAATTGCGGCTATTTCAATGCGATCAAAAAAAAAAGTTTTCATTCGGAACTCAATATCTTAAAAAGTAGGACAACATAAAAAAACCTAAGAGAACGTCATTTAAAGAATAGTAAATTTTCTAAAATATGAACCCTAATAGAGTTATTTACGTTAAATATTTTTTAAGATACAGCTTTTTAAAAAGCAACGTTTCATAAAAATGTTGTATGGGACGTACTGAAAGATCAGTAGTTAGTGAATTTATTTTGAAAAATGTATATCTCAAAAACCATTTGACGTACAGATGTCTATTAGCACTCAAATTAAAGCTAGTTTCATGAGCTATAAAGTAGTTTGATGTTTATCTTCGTAGGAGTAATAGTTTACGTGATATGTGCTAAAATAAATTGATTTATTGTTGTTCGGACAAATTTCCATTTGCCAAATTTATATTCATATATTAATATCATAAAAGCTATTACCCCTACGAAAATAAGTGTCATAAGCTACTTTATAGTAAGTTAAATTTCCTTTATTTTGAGTGTTGGCAGTCATATGTGCGTCGTATGGATCTGGAAAAATATTTTTTCAAACATCCAACATTTTATACGAACAACTATAAATTAACATTAGGTGAGTTTATTTTGTCAAAAAATAAAAAAAACTACTACTCCTACAAAGATAAACATAATTAACTATTTTGTAGTTATTTTAACTAGCTTTAATTTGAGTTCTGGCAGACATCTGTACGTCCAATGGTTTCTGAAATGAAGTTTTTCATAAATCAAACTTATTGTCCGAATAACTATAAATCAATTTATTTTAGCAAATATGAAAACTACTATTCCTACGAAGGTAAAGGTCACACACTTCTTTATAGTTCATTAAACTAGCTTTAATTTGAATGCTAATAGACATCTGTACGTCACATAGTTTCTTAGTTATAGATTTCTCAAAATAAATTAACTAACTACTAATCCTTAATCCTAATCCTTAGTAGATTTTTAAGAAATTTTGCTTTTTAAAAAGCTATATCTTGCGAACAATTGGACTTAAATAGCTCTTTTAGGGCTAATATTTCAGCAAATTTATTCTTCTTTAAGTAATGTTCCTACTTTTTAAGATATAGTGCTCCAAATGAAATATTGATGTTTTTTTAAGGTTTTGAAACAGCCGCCATTTTGTAATTCCCCTACCTTGGCAGACTCATCAATTTTGACTAGTAATTATAAATAGTTTTCATTAAAGTAATCAAAAATTGGAGTGAGATAACTGCCTTTTTTCTTCCCGGCTCTTGTACTATACGGTGGGGTGCCACTTCGACTTTAGCAGCCGAAAAAAAAATAATTTACATGATATTTACAAAAATAAATTCACAAAATAATGACTTCTAATTGTCCGGACAAAATATTTGACTTTTGAAAAGATATATCACTCAAATTAAAGTCAGTCGAATGTTCCATAAAGCAGCTTATAACGTTTATCTTTGCAGGAGTAGTAGTTTCATATTTTTTAACAAAATAATTTCACTAAATATTGATTTCCAGTTGTTTGGACAAAATATTTTATTTAAGGAAAACTATATTACTGAAACCATTGAACGTAAAAATGTCTGCCAGCACTAAAATCAAAGCTAATTAAATGCACAATAAAGTAGTTTATAACGTTTATCTTCGTAGGAATAATAGTTTTTATATTTGTCTATGAATATTAATTCTGCATATGGAGTTTTGCTCAAAGAAATACAAATCAATATTGTGTGCATTTATTTTGGCAAATAACATTTAAATATAATCAGCAATTTATTGTAATATTTGAAAATATTTTATGGGTAATATTAGTTAGATAATGGAGACAGTAATATAGAAAGGTAATAAACCTGTTACATCAGATAAATGGCTTAGTATTATTTTGATCCCTTGAATTGGCTCTGACATCTAAATTAGTTTTAAATGGAAATATTGAAATCAGTTAATTGTTAATATGCAGTAATATCTGGTTTATATTCGTAGAAGTAGTAGTTTTTATGAAAATGAATTTTAATTTTGCATATACAATTTTGTCCGAACAACTAGAAATCAATATTGTGTGGATTTATTTTGGCAAATATCATGAAAACTACTATTCTTAGGGAGATAAATGTAATAAATCACTTTATAGTACACTAAACTAGCTTTACTTTAAGTGCTGGCAGACATTGTTTACGACATTCATCTTCGTATAAGTAGTAGTAGTTGCTAATATAAATTCACAAAATGCTGATTTTGATTCTTCGGACAAAATTTCATGTTCATGAAATTATGAAAAAAAAAAAATATGAAAAATTCATATCCATCTGCAAATACCATAAAAGATAAACGTCATAAATTATATGTGAATATGTGTACATCAATGTCATATTAACAATAAATGCTTAGCAAACCCAAAGTTACGATGGCAACCCCACTAATCGTTCCGTACATACATCTGACCTGTGACACATCTCCAAACCCAACTCTATTAAATCAGACTTAGCCTTATCCTCCCATCTACGTTTCACTCTACCCCTCGGATGTTTACACTTCGATTTAGTGTTTATTAACATTTTAGGGATCCGTTCGTTAGTAAGTTCCACGACTTTACTCGACCATCTTATGCCGCAATGCAATAACCTGAATTATATTTACCTTGTGTAGTTTCCTTAATTCATCGTTTTACAGTCCAAATATTTTACGTGACACTTTATTTTCAGAAACTTAAATGCTCTGTTCTTCCTTAGGTGTAAGAGGTCACGTTTCGCATCCATAAAAAATATGATAAAGATATTAATATATATCAATGTACGAAACATAAATAAGGCACACTTCCAAATAAGACCCATCGGCCATTTTAAATTTTGTTATGTGTGCTTCTAATCGTTAATTTATATGCCTGAATTCTAATGGAATATAAAAGCTAAACGTGAAACTACATATATAGAATTTTGTACGGTTACCTAATGTTTGACTTATTATTATAATTGTTTACTGAGTACATTCAGACCTATGCATAAATATTATTTATAGGTAGTTATGTATTTATTTATTACTTATTTTTGTTTTCCCCTGTCAATTTAAGTAATTGACAGTATACGAAATGGTTATAACCTATTCCAACCAGTGTAAGAAGGTCAAGTTTTCTTTCAGTGAGGCAAAATTCCAGAGAATTTTGAATGATAAATATATTTCATATTTTCTAGTAGCTTGTAATGTCTAGAATAATTTATATGTATTGCAATGTACAATACATACCTGCTGCGTACGCTA
>NW_027111312.1:886812-904156 GCF_000696795.3 Halyomorpha halys | reverse complement strand
CACCTTCTAGCTTGAGTGAAAATTCAGTCACTATTATAACTTACAACCTGCGTGACAGTCATATGATAGACTTTTTTTATATATTTTTTTTAATTATGTTTAATTTGTTGTTCAAATTAATCCTCACTAACCAAAGCTCAAAATTAGTAAAGATTATTTTCAGTAATCGATTATTTTAATGAAAGTACTCATAAAAACATTTTTTTACTTAGAAAAAATACTTGTAGTTTGATCAGAAATTAAATGTGACTCATTATAGGAAATAGTTTTCTGTTTATAATGTCGATGAAATAAAAGCTAACCCACGTAGGTCGAATTCATTGTCTTAAGAATCATATTGCGTATACTCTGTTGGCTTGCAATATCTAGAATAATTTATATTTATTGCAACTATCCGCTACGAGCTGTATATTTTGTTTATTGCGTTCCATTAAATTATTCATGTAAAGCCTCATTAGCAAAGTTTTAAAAGTTGAAAAATTGATTTCGGTAATCAATAATTTTAATTGAAGTTCTTATAAAGGTAAATTATAAAAAGTAAAATACTCAAGAGTTAGATTAAAAATTAAAATTCACTGTAACAAATAGTTTTCCATTAAAAATGTCGATGCAGTTTTAATTTATTCTACAATCAGCTTTCTTTTATATTTTTCTTGCAATATAATTTTATAAAAGAGTTTATTGCAATTAGTCAATAATTATTCAAACAAGAAAATAGTAAAATTCATTGTACATTTATCTATTGATAAAATAAATATTTAGACTACTGTATCTAATAAGGCAGGTTCCTTGAATTTTAAAAAATATTTTTAAAAATCCATAAAACTTAGTATGGAACGTTTAATATACGTAACAAAGTAATTGTTACGTAATTGTTAATAATAAATAGAACTATAAAATATTATTATTTTTGTCAGATATGTGATAAAATAATATGTGGTTATAAAAACAATTACAATTAGAAGGCATTATTATTAAGCATATATTACCAAATAAAATCCATATTACTGATATAAAGAATTTTTTTTTCCATGTATGAACTTTCACTTTACATTAATTTATAATAATTCAATATATTTTGACAGCATCATTGTACAAATAAATAGTTTCTCTATCTAACAGGAATATTCTAGTCTGAAACAGTATTTAAACAGAAAAAATGTTAGGGGTGGATTATTCTTACGGTACAAAAGCTACCCTTCAAGAAACCTCTTTTCTTAGGTTAAATGAAGTTCTCAGTACATCTTTTGAAAGCAACTCCTTCCTTTGAAATGTTACCTCATGTGGCCTTTCACTCTTGGACTCTATTAATTTTTACCACAGGTCATCGAACTCGTCGACACCTGTCCACATTTGACATCCCTTGCCAACATGCTTAGGCCTAATGTTTTCTCGATAAAAATAATCTACGAGGCCAGGCAGACAACTGTAAGATCCAAAAATACTATCTTCAAGACAGAATCGTTAAAGCTGTCAAAATCTATAACAAACTGAAAGTAGTTAAGATCTTATTATATAATAATAACATACGAATAGTTACATTTATGTTAAAATTTCTTAATTTCCAAAAGTTTAAATGCCACAAAGGAAGATATGATTATATACCAATTTACTTAGCTGCATTACTGGTGTTGATGAGTTTTATGGGAAGTTTAATGGATAAATACTCTCGCACAGAATGGAAGTCTCCATTAAACTATTAAATAAAAGTTAACCATTAACGCGGATGGTGGCTAGTTCATTTCTAGGAAAAGGATGTTTGAAAACAGAGTGTTTGAGGTTGAGGAAAAGCTTATTCCTCGGCGACAAAAGTGATAATAATGTGTTAGTATTTTTGTCCGCAACAAAAAAACAGTTGGAATGGAAAAATTCACGGATGTTGCTGGTACCAGGTTATTTGCTAAGTTTAAGCTATTTAGAAAATAGATTATAAACAAATGTATCAACTTTAAAACATTATTATTTGGTACGAATATTTACAAATTAATTGAAAACGACAATTAAGACTTTGAGGATTATAAAATGTAAAAAAAAATAAATTCAACTCTCCTATAATCCTAATATGTGAACAAAATGGTAGAAATGCCTCTTTTAGCGTAGAAAAAAAATTTTAAAGTCTTTTTCTCATGAATGATACCATCGATTGAAGCACACACTTGAAACGAGAGAGTGCGAGGATTGACACAAAACAAGTTTACAAACACATTGTAGTCTAGTTTTACCCTCTACTCTATTATAAAAAGAAAGGCATAAGGCTTTGGAACAGAAGGTTACTAACCATAAAATATTTTTTTTTCTTTACCGATGTTACCTTGCCGAAAGTACCTACTAACTATAAAAATGTATTATTCAAATTTATTTGCTTATCAGTTTTTACTTCTACTAATTAAAAATGTATTTAGTTTTGATCAAGTAAGTAGCAGTACGTATTCATTATTAAAATACTTCGAATATTCATGAATGCCTAAATATGTTGCTAACATTCAGATGAGTGTCCAATAAATCAATAATTTACTTGATATTTGGATTTAAATCCAGTATTATTATTAATACTTAAGTATTTAAAAGTAATATTTTCTGTATGTGTTTTTATCTGTATATTCAATAGACAATTTTTCCGTTCATTGTCATTCTCTAGCAGCGTACGTTTTTATTGAACTAACCATGGTCATCTGTGCAATCCACGCTGTTTTGGAATTCAATATCTGTTACAAGATCTACCAATCTTAAAATAAATAAGTCAATTCATTCATTTTTTTGGTGACAAATTTTATAGTTTTAAATCACTCCTAAATATAGCTATATTTATTTCTGATTAATATTACAATCTTTCCGGAACCGCGTAGTCATTCAAAATTTTAATTTCTAGTTTTGTTTTTTATTTTATTTTTTAAATCTTAGCTCGCATCAATGGGCTTAAAATCTAAAAATTTGGGCCGGCTTGAAAAACATAGCGGTACAACAAAGTCGAATAATGTAGAAATTTCAGTTTTTCTGATAAAAATAAGAACAAAAACTTTTTATTACATACCTAGTATCATAAAATTGAACTCGATTTTTGAAAATAAATATTTTTTTCAAGCCAGTAAATATTAAGCGATATTCAGAAAATATCTGAATATATTTTTAAGATAGAAAAAATTATTAATTTGGACTCCATTTTTCACAATAAATATTTTTTAAAGCCATTAAATATCAAACTATAATATTAAGGGATACTCAGGAAATACTAAGAAAACAAAAAAAACAAAACAGAATTAACCATATCTAAGCAACTTTGGAAGTTTCAAATTGAGTATTTTAAAATTTTAAAAAAACATTGTAATAAAATAAATATTTTTACCTATGCAAGAAATTAGTAAGGTCGGTTATCATTTATATATCTAGAGACATGGAACGGTCTGTGGTAAGATTCATGAAGTGGATCCTGGAGAGACTTTAGGCCGCTAAGTGATTAATAGGGACCCTTTGAGATTGTAAAAAAAAAAAATAAAAAAATAAATTAAATCTGTACCTCTACAACCCATGGAGGGTCAAGTGTTCAGTACATTGTAAAGAAGTACTCTTACTAGACTAACGGTAGTGAAAGGAGGTGATATGGTTAGAATCACGCTCGAACGCCAGATTTTTACCCAATTTAAGAGGCTGGGTGGACCCCAGGAGGACTCCAGAACCCACAGGAATTGACTCACGGCTACATTGTTACAGGTAAAAAATAAAATAATTCGATAAAAACACGTATTTATCAGAATTAAAAACGAATGTGATGCAATAATATTTCCAAAATATATCAGAAGATGAAATGTAATCAAGAATATAGTCTAAAATTTGTAAATATGTTATCAATAATGTTAGATAATGGAGATAGAAATATAGAAAAGTATTAAATTTACACCATAACATCCGATAACTGGCTTAGAATCATTTTGATCCTTTAAATTGGCATTGACATATAAAATATAAAAATATTGAAATCATTCAATTGTTAATATGCAATGATTTCATGCTTATATTCTTACTATTTATACTATAATAATAAATAACCGAAAATTTTAACAAATAGTTACTGAGCAACTTATTCGATTATTCTAAATCAATGGTGCAGCTCAAATGCACAGGATGGGCCAAAGTTTTAAAAGGCTAGATAAAGATGTACTAAATTTAGACGAATGTCTATTTGCATCGGGGCAATGTGCTCGACATTGTTCTGCAACCTCAAGATGCCTTCTGAGGCAGCTGGTCCAAGATGGCTCTTCTCTAAATGAATCACCGATGAAATGTAGTGCAGTACATTACATTTTAGATATATCCGTCCACGATGGTCTCTATAAGGGATCTTAGAGGAGATATAACGAAAACATAGGTGCCACTTATTCCAACAATGACGAGTTTTCAATTATTTTATTCTTTTTAAATATGATTTTGACTTACAAAAAGTATTAATAAATAGTGTGCCGTCACCACCTTGATTTTTCTTCGAGAAACATAAAAGAAATCTTATGGGTATCACTTTACATAAAACACCATGCTTAAAACGATTATGCTATTGTTTTAAAAAATGAAAATAAATAACAAAATGGTAGCTGCAAAATTAAAAAGCCTTAAATGTTCGGAAAAAAAGGTTTGAGATTCCCTGATACCAAATAATTAAATCTCGTATGTTGGTCTGTGTGAACGGCCTATTTATAAAAAAAAGAAGTTGTACGAAACTAGAATTACATATCCAAATCATACCCAATATGTTACAACAACTTTTTCGAAAAAATAAACTGAGCCACTTCCGAATCAATTATTTTTTTAACATTTTTTCGTTACTCTCAAAAACAGATCAAACTCGGTATACATACGTCCAATCAAATAATCTTTAATGTGAGATAGGTGTTATCCTCAATGTAGGAAGTTGTATGATACGGCTTAAATGCCGAATTTTCAAAAAAGACTTCTCTAAGTTTCATTTAATTTTGTCTATATGAAATAATCAATCATCTCTCATTGTTAGCAATAATATAATATGGATAAATATGAACTATGAAAAAATTTGATAGTTAAACATCGGAAAAAACGATTTTAGCGGTGACCCATTACAGCGCCTCGGAACGGGAGTTGCTGAGAATCGTGTGGGTCGTGGAACACTTCCGGCCATATATTTTTGGGAGATGTTTTCGGGTACACACCAACCACAGACCATTGCAGTGGGTTTGCAAACTGAAGGAGGCATCTGTACGGATTACCAGATGGAAGGAGATCTTCAGCCAGTAAAACATGGACATTGAGTACAAGCCCGGGAGGGGACTACGTGGTCACAGACTGGCTTTCAGGGATGGTAATGAATAATGCAATCGAGGATTAGCAAGGTGAACCATCTGGAAGCGGAAGACAGTTCCTAAGAGAGTGGGACCCAGAAAAAGAACATGAAATGCGGGACACCAAAAACAGGGTTGACACATCCGAAGAAGAAGAATCAACTGCAAGTAGCCCATGGAAATGGCAGGGTTAGACGAGATGGTTAACGAAAAACGCCACCAGATCATCTGGAAAACCAAGACTTCAGGAATAATGAAAATAGAGAACGGGAAAAACGGCAGCTGTAATATCACATCCATCTGGTCCTCAATGGGTGTCAAAGAAGACCAGATTTGCAGAGCTTTGACCAGATCTAAAGAGGGACAGACCCACCCCTTATATATTGGAAATGCAATTCTTTAGGACAAGATTCAGCATCTCTGTCAGGCTGAAAGAATCGGTATAGACCGGACATTTATGCGGTGCACGATGATAGGGGAGACTCTCCAGGAACCAGAACGCCAAAAAGAGGTGACGCTCGTCTATCACCAGGGCAAGACGAATCATAGGGGGCTAAGTGAAACTCTGCAGGCGCAGCGCTGGCAATATTTTTGGTGGGAAATGAAGCGTACTATCCAAGACACATTTTTTGTCTAAGCACCAAATATGACCGGCACCCACTGCAGGCGATATAGGAACAAACACTCACTGCAGCGCCACTTAGTGATCTACAGGTGGACTCGTTTACTTGGAGAGAGTAAAAATGGATCACGGTAGTAGATATCTTCAGTAAATTAGCAATGGCGTACCCAGTGACAGAAAAATCGGTGGAAGCAGTATTGAAGGTCCTGCTAACGTGGTTTCAGTAGTACGGCGTTCCAGAGCGTATCTCTCCTGACAACGGACGAGAGTTCGACAATGTTGGAATTAGATCAAAATGAAAGTCTTGGAGGTAACGTGGCACTTTATACTTTTTTAAGTCTTTGTTTTACCAAACATTTAACGTACAATTCCTTTAATAGGATCTATTATATGCCAGGGTTTCTTCAACTTGTCGAAATTGTAACGTTCTTAAATATAACGAAGATCTCTATTTTCGTTAGACTTGCGTAGAGACCGTCAATGGAAATTTATAAATTTATTGTATAACGAGATGTCTTTTTAGATGAATACAGGTACATTCTTTTAAAATGACGATTTCGAAATTTTTTTTATACCTTCTTATTTAATTAATTAGGTGTTTGAAGAGGATAAAAGATAAAAAATTTATTCATTATTTATGATTCGTTCACAAATGAAACAATTATTCCTATAAGAAGAAACATTCGTTATCGGGCATCCGACTAAATATTTATTCAAATAATCCTTTATTCTAGTCCAATCGGGTTTTGACGTTTGCTTGTGTTCAATCACTGTCGGATGATAGTAGAGTGCCTTTGTTCAACTTTACTATGGCCACCAAACACATTGAAGTAAATTTTAAATTTAATAATATGCATATTTAAAGAATGCATCGATATATAAAAATCGATAAAAATTTAGTTGAAAAATAAAATGAAATATAATTTCTTGATACATAGTTATATTTTATTTTTTCTGATTTGTATAAGAAAAATAAAAGAAACAATAGTATTCACGTACAAATGTGTCTATATTGAATTAAATTCTACTCAAATGAAAGGGTTTGATACAGGTTTGACAATGCTTTATTGCTTTACAGGGACTCAAGTCATCAATGATAACACACTGACTACATTTCTTTATATATTACTATCCAAAAACAAACCGCTTTATTTCCACCAATCAATGGAAAATCCGACCTACAGGTCCATTCAATTTCGCTCCCATGTCGGCTTGCAAGTGAATAAAGCTGCCTTGGTGAATCTACAAATTACAGGATGAAGTGATTGCTTGTTTGTTATATCGTTTAGGCACAAAACATTGAGGTCGTGAGATCTTTTTACTACGCTATCTTAATCTATTCATATCTTAATTACTTGGATTAGAATAAATTAATTATACTCAAAATTGTTTTTGAGTAATAACCAACTTTCAGTAGTAAACAGCATTATGTTATTGTTATCACTATTGTAATGCAGTGTCTAAATCTAATTTTCTATCAAATTATATTTTAAAATAAAAAATTATAAGTAGGAGTTAAGTGAGAAGTACTAAAAGAGTGAGTCACAAATGGTATAATTGTTCGTATTTTTTTTTTTTTTTTTGTAGGTGCATTACCACAAGAAGGGGACTTGTCTCAGGTATAACAATTTATGGGTGTATCCTTATATCAGTTTTTTTTTTTCAACCCAAGAGTTTTCATAAATTGAAATTTTCCAAAAAAATTAGGATTCTAAATTTGTCAAGCTAGATGCCAACATTTATATGTGCATTTTCACTATTTTGGATTGAAACTCCACTAAGTATGTTCTAGTTCTTTTTTTTATTTTATTGACCTAGCTTACACCAGTTTTGAATAATTTAACTTAATTTAAACTCCTACAAATGTAGGAAACTGCATGTTTTGTAAAATAAAAATGGCTAAGAACGGATCTTGAAAAAAAAGGAAAAAATTAAAATTATTATTGGGCTCTGTTATAATTTTAGATTCCTACAAAATCATTTCACTATACTATGGTGAAGTGACCAATTACTTTTTTCTGCTGCAATTGAAATGCAAGGGCCCACAGACATGCGCAATATGTAAGGATGATGTCACTATGAACATCAATTAACTACAAAATAGTTGTGATAAAATACCACTACTGGCCTTCTGCATTAGATTTCCCATACAAGACACTATACTCGGAAAATATTGTATAGCATATATATTCTTTACCACAAAAGTACATAAAGTGGTTCAAAAATGTTTAACAGTATGCCCAGCGCCAGGGCACAGTGAACACGCAACGCAAGACGGCATTGCGTTAGCAGGCCTCTGTTTCTGAAGGGGCTTAATTTATCAACACATTTCTTTGTCAAGATAAATAAATTATAAATCATTTTTATATATTTATATTTATATTATTATATATTTTTAGTTATATATACAACCTTTAAAAAAATTAATTCGAAAAACTTGATGAATTTATTGATTCATTTTCTCATTTATTAATATAGATACAGAATGATACCAACATTTTCAAATTTGTAATTAGTTATGTTTTGTTAAATTGTTTCTACTGTTTTTCTTGTTGCCTTAAAATAAACATAATGAATGAAAATTTGAGGAAAATTTTAAGGATTAGTAAAGTGGGTGTGTTTATAAATTTAATAAATAACATTTCAGGAATTAAATTCATTTTTGTTATTTGAATAATTTGGATGATTTTTATATATGGAAAAAACGTAAAATGAAAAAAAAAATAGAATAAAATTCTTTATCTTCAACTAATTATTAAAAAAATACATTGTACAGTTTATAATTTGAGATTCATACCTATAAACATTACAGTTACCCATTACAATGTCCAGTACATTGCTGTCATACAACTAACCCAAGGTGAATGGCAGAATGAATAGGTGTGAAATGGAGAAAAGTATAAGTGGATTTGTTTTGGTTTTTCCAAAATGGATCCATTCTAGCAGGTAGCCAATGTTCAGTATTTTATCTAATATAGTATCAACAGACAAAATACAGAAATAAAAGACTGACTACTTCTTAGAAAGAACGGTTAGGTTTCTGAAAAACATTAATCTAAAAAAAAAAAAAATCCTGTGATGGAAGGATATTTTTAAAAGAGAACAAATATAAGAGTTTTAATGAATGTTTGGTTTTGGTACAGATAACTGTGTGTTTTATGAACATATTTTTACTCTTATAATTATTGTATGATTGTGTACACACACACTGATTGTGCCATAGCATCAACGCCATATGTCGGAAGCTAAGAACTTACAAATGTCAAGTAGTTCAAAATGGCCTGGGGATTTTTATCAAAAATAACTGAAAAGCGGCATTTCTTAAGCGAGTGTAGTGACGTCAGCAGGTTTGTCAAACATAAAATATAACGTACGCATTTTGTTTGAAATTTTCTCGGCTTTAATTTTACATTTAAAAAATTGCTTATTAATCAATTTATAAGATAAAAACTGCAAAAATTAAAAAAATTGCTTGTTTTTTCTTATTAGGGTTAACTAGCAAGGTATAAAACCTGAAATTTTTGTATAGGTTCTCAATAGTTTTGAGAAATGTAAAAATTGATTTTTATGTGTCTCGTTACCTATAAAGATGCTAAAAGACTCTATCCAAAAATTCTCTATGGGAATTAGAGTGAATGCACCACATATGATTCAGGGAAGATCCGGAAGTTTTCGGCTGTAAGCAGCACAATTCTCAACCACTTTTCTTGATTTAACGATTTTTATTTAGAACGTCACTTAATTCCAGCTTGATTTATTTAATGAACAAATTAAAGTTTTGATTTAATGACATTAAAATAGTTGGTAATATTTGCACGAGTTATTGACATAGGTAATACAAACACTTACCGGGAAAATGTATCAAATATTGAGCTATACTACTAATTCATAAAATACAAGTTAATGGAAAAAACATAATAAAAACGTTACGAAATTGCCATTAAGTAAGAACCACCTTAGATGATTATCAAAGCAACATTTGGTATAATTATGTTACATTAAAACTGTGTAATATAAACAGATTATATAAAAATTTAGCCTCTGAGTAAAAGACTGATATTAAGAAAAATTATCCGTAGATACTAAAATCATGTTTTTATAACTTCCATCTTCTTTTATGGTTTGATAGCCTTTACTCTGGATACTTCCACTACAGATTTATTTTTTCAATATACGTATCAGTAAGTTCAGATACTATAACGTCTTCTTCCCACAAAACTGGCATAATTCCCATTACAGTTTTTCTATTCTTTATTAGTTCTGGTTCTTCAAGTTAGCAGGGATATTTTCTTTTGAATGTATTTTTTTTTTTAAGTTTTTATTTATCCATCTATTCTCCGCCTATAATGGAGTACTTTCCTTTCTTCTTTACCAATTTTTTTGTTAATAAATTATTTATTGTTATTTACAACTGTATACATATATTCTCATCAAGTAAATTTGCTGTAAGCGATATTATGACATGATACAAACATGTGGAAAATCTACCCATTGATAGAACTCCAAAAACATTTCTAAAGGAGAAGATCTAGAGGCCATCTTCTTTTCAGACGCCTAGGAGGATTATTAGATAATGAAGAAGAAGCCAGGTTAGAAACGAGTTTGTTTGGGTGGTTGGGAAGTTTATCATGGAAAGATTGGTATCTGGTTCTGGCCAAATCGGCAACATATGGGACATTGAGGTCCTGATGGATGATTTGATTAGTGACAAAGTAAGGAGCATTAAGGATATTACGAAGGATTTTGGACTGTAAGGATTGGATTCGAGAGGAATTCGATGATTTAGTGAAGCCCCATAGCTCAACTCCATATTTTCAGATAGACCTTATAACAGTCATGTAGATTAGTCTTTTGTAATGGATTAGAAGTTTGGACTGTTTGTCTAGCAAATGTTGTAATAGTTGGAATCGACTGCAGTTTCCAGTTTTTTCAGTCTTGCATGAAAATTCCATGCCAGTCGTTTGTCCAGATTTAGTCCTAAGTAACGGATCTGTTCAACAGGAATAAGTGAACACCAGTGTATTATTAAAAGATACTATGGGGCAAAACGAAGGTTTACGACGAAGCGTAAATGTGATTTGGTGGGATTTATTGGAATTTATTTCAATTACAATAATCCTCCAGTTTTGGTACCATTCTTCAAGGGTGGTGGTGTAGGTTGGAGGGTTTGGGATACAATGGAAGGAACATTATCCACTGACAATACTTTACCTATTTAATTTTTTTTCCCTGAAGTAAGTTTGAATGGCATCTTCTGATACCACCCTCGTGGGGGTACCAATAGGTCTTTATAAAGAGTTCCAGTAATTGACAGGTCAATCTTTGCTGACTTAGTACCCTAAACGGCCTTGTAGTTTTCAATAAATATAAAGTAGTAGGCAATAAGTGAGAGGTTCGTTTTAAAATTATTGGCAACCGCATATTCCAGTTATTGTTACTCTGAGTCAAATATTGGATCTACTCATTATTATTCTAAATCTGGATCAGAATTGAATTTTTATTCACAAAATTAATATCAATTTCAGATAATTGACAGTTTGGTCCGTAAGTGTAAAAATAGGAATTTTTTCGAACGAGGGGCAGGGGGACAGCTTCCCTCATCTATAAGTAAAAAAAAATAATTTAATTCAAATTAATTTTTTCGAATAAATAATTGTAATAATTAATAAATTACTGCTATAATTATGTATAATTTTATGGTTTCATTTGTCTTTTCTGTGCTGAAATATCACAACCTGAACCCATGGTCGTTCAGGTTCAGGAGAATTTTTCTTAATACCAGTCTTTTACTCAGAGGCTAAATTTTTATATAATCTGTTTACATACCACAGTTTTAATGTAACTTAATTATAACATAATAATAACATAATTAATAACCTCACTAATTTCGATCATGGGTACGTCCTTGCCCTCTCATTTAAGAACTTGATATGTTACCTTTAGGAGATTTCTCATTTAGTTCCTTCACTACATACATGTTATTTCCAGAATAACTCGCCAATTGAGATTATAATCATGCATCAGCAGAACTAATTATTGTCAGTGTCAGCTGCATAGGCTTACTTGCTATATAACGCTCCTGATGGAGGACAATTAAAAAAAAGTCGAAAAATAAGTTTGTTGACAACAACGAAATAGGTTGTCATGCAAAGTTTCATTGAGTCCGCAGATTGAAGAAAACCTATATAATGTGGACTCACTTCCTCCCCCCCCCCCCTCCAAAATTGGCTCTTTGCCCTGAGATTATCACTTGTTTTACGGCAGAGTGTGCTCTCTTAAGCCATAAAAGTGTGCACTTACCTAGGATGGTTAGAGCGCAATTTGGTGTAAGCTTTAATCTGACTTCGGTATATATTAGTAACCTAATTTTGTTTTGTTATGATACATTATTATTTTAGAACATAAAACATATTCAATGTTCTATAACCTACATATAAATTACATAAAAGATAATCTTTCTAAATAAAATTTCTATATCGCTGAGAATGGAAATGGTTGTTCTGTAAGAATTCTGATTTAATATCCCAAGGTGGGAGTCACAAAAATAATAAACAAATGAAAAATGATGAGAAAATAACTAAACACTATTGTAATAATTAATAATAATAATAAATAATGAGAGGTGGAGGCTAAGGGAAAAAGATCTCGAGAAGATGCTGTTCTGATATAGCTAGAGACTTCAGGCGTCCGAGTTTATTGGACATTGACTTCACAATGTTTATTATGTTTGTAGTGAGTATGATGTGGGAGCCTTGTTTCGTTTTGAGGTAAGTCAGAGGTATTTTGGTCTAACTTGTTTGTCTCTTTAGTTTCAGTTGGGCATTTGAAAATTTCTTGTATGAGAAAGAAATGACAGTTCCTTGAGTGTTGATGTTTATTAATGTTTATTCTTGGAGCTTGTCTGTGATCCGTTTGGCTGTTTTTGGGCCTTGCACATATATTTCCATGCATGACCCATTCTATAGCTGAGTATAGAATGTCATCAGCATAAGCAGAGATTTTTACTTCACCAATATTCAACCCGACTAAGTGGGCAGTTACTATGTTAAAAAGGATTGGCACAATGAACGAACCCTGGGGAACGCCGAATGTAACTGGCCTAGAGGCAAAGATTTCAATGTTGAAACGGAGTGAGAACGTTCGTTTATTACTTTTTTTCATACTCTTCATTAAAATAAAATTAGTTCTTCATACATATATAATACATGAAATGTATTCGATATACTTTACTGAGTCTTGAGTGCTGAGAACATTCGGTATATAGTCAATATATTTCAATATTAATTATTTTTTGTTTGAGAATAAAATCAACGGATGCACCATTTTTGAGATATATGGGTGCCCATGAAATTATTTTTTCACATGGGCACATTTATATAAATTTATATCGAACCAAGTTTACCTTAAATTCGAATTTTCCTCTGATTAGTGGGTGACATTTAATAAAATTGATACTGGTTCATTTTTAAACTAATTCCTAACCTTTCTCAAACTTCGGACAGTTTTTATAATTTTATAAGTGCGCCCAGGAAAAACATTTTTTTTCCATGTGTAAGCGAGAGTAGTCGATTGTATTTAATGATATTAATATGGGATATACTATTGCTATATGGGCTATTCTTATACTAAGAACCAGGTTTTAAAAGTCAGTTATTATATTTAAAACTCAGTTATACTTAATTATAATTATACTTAAAAGTCAGTAATAGTGAATGTACTTGAACAGTAATTTTACTATATAAATACAAATTAAACAATTTTTTTCCGTCATGTTTAATACAAATTCGGCTTAGAATTTAATATAAGTAATAGAATTAGAATACGGGTGCAAATATTTGATTCTATTTAAATTCCATGTTTTCAAATTATTTACACTTATTAAAATTATATGAAATGAAGTTATTGAATTGTATGATTATATGGAATATTATTAGGCTTCATGTGATGATGTAATTTCATAATACACGTCAAAGATAATGAGAAGATTTATGCCAGAGAAGGTTTACAATTATCATAAGGGAAACAAGAGAGATGGCAATGGCTGATAATTTATAACAGCTATTAATGTCAAAGCCAGGCCAACCAGTGTCAGTTAGGGGCATATCAATGTTCCGGTCCGACCATAACCTTACGCTAGTAATTCCGATACCAATGTACTTTCACTATTTCTTACTCTATACCTATTCATTATCATTTAAAAGTTTTTAATTAACCTTCAAAAATTAATAATTTAAAATTTTGAGGATGTTGGGTTAATTTTGACCAATATGCCCATCACTTCACTCAAAAATAAAATATATTTACATATCGCTAACAAAAACCGTATTGGGCTCTTTGCATAAAGGTTCTGAATTACAATTATTTCATTTTTATTAATTTTTTCAATTGCCCTTAGGAAAAGGAGGAGCCATGTGGATAGTTAGGTTAGAGAAATCTTCTGGCAGCCATGATTGTTATCAGTTATAAAATCTACAGCCTTACCTTGGAATATATTAATATTTTCAAAACTCTGAGTACATACGTATGCATTTTTGTACATAGTAGTATAATTTTACTTGTATGAACGTATTCGAAATTGTAATTTATATGTTCATTCTGTACACGTACTTCGTAAATTCTGATATTTTGTGCATTCTCAGATCTCTGAATGTAACAATGTGTTCTTTTAGATTTTCCTATGGGACTAGCATTGTTTTAAAGAATTTTGAACTGGAGCCCTAGCACATATTTTTATTATCTAAATATTTTGTGGATGTTGTCGATTTAACTTCGAATATTTTTTAATAAAGTAAATTGTACCCGTTAAAGCCTCAAAAACCCGGTATTATTATTTTAAATGTCGAACGTTTTGGCCTTCCTGGTTATCCTCAAGAAGATATTAACTGTAAATTCACATTACACTTCTAAATAATACATTTTTTGGCTATTCTGCCTTGGTTTAATAATTTTAGGCAAATGAATTTATTTGTTAGTCTTCAACTAATTTTAATACTTTTTATTACAAATTATTTACACTATTATCGCCCATTCATTTAAAGGGAAAGGAAGGTTAAATAATATAGTAGATAATTGAGTGATACTAGTGTAAGATAATTTGTAATTAAAAGTTTTAAAATTAAATACAAAATAGGTTAATTTGACTAATTATTAGACCTGGGCAGAATTACTTACAAAAATTTTAATATTTGGATGTGAGGTGTGAATTTATATTTAAGGTTGTCCTTAAAGATAGCCAGGTTGGCGGAAACATTCAACGTTTAGGATATTTATAATGAGTGTTTGAGACATAAATGGATACAATTTATTATATTTAAACAATATAATCAGTATCAAAGAAGTGATAAGATTGTATATAAAGTTCGAATATTTTGTTATATCCTAGAAAATGTTCTAGACGAATTTCTTTGAGGACAGATCTTAATTATTTCAGCTGAGGAGAAGTTAAAAAGAGAAATAACATAAAAAATATTTTTACAAAAATCATATATACGGTTTATAGATGTAACTATTTCATCAATGTATAATTATTAGAATAATTATAAATATTAATGAGAGTCGAAAGTGAGTCTTTACAAATTAGAATTTCATAATGGTTAATAAGAAATGTAAATTTTATTACAAACAGTCCTAGAGAGTGTATTGTCAAGTTTTTCGATTATGTGTAACGAATGATTTCTGAACCAATAATAACAGAACAAATAGCACTTTTCTCAGCGTTTGACCCATTAGTGAAGATTAATTCTATGTTTTTTTAACTGTAAATGTTTAAAGTAGTCCAATGATTACCGCGAATGGATCACTCTGAGTTTTATTAATTAAAAGTGAGTATAGTTAAATTTTGATGAAGACGAATGCCAACACTCCCTTAATTGACTACACTCATTGTCAGATGTTAAATCCAACAACCTTAGAGAAGTAAGGCTATCTTAAGAACGACAAATGTCGAGCAACAAAATTCCAAGATGCATTTGAACGAAGAGGTCAAATTGCATAGACTCCGACATTATCAGGCTAAAATAAGACTAATAAACGTGAACTATGTATAGAAAAGTGAAACTGTGCCTTCATTTTCGATTAGTTGGCCCCCAATCTAGCAAATTCCTCAAATAAATAACAAGTGAATGAGCTATAAAAGGGTCTCAGTTATATCTTATATTTATGTATACGTCGTATTTATATCAAGTGTGTACATACATTTTTTACATTATCAATAAAAGAGAGGTTAAAAAAATCTAAATTATTACTTTTAGCTTCTAGCTTAATATACTTTATTATATTTTAATTTTTGTATGCACATGTTAGTGTTTTTTTTTAAATAGATTATAAATAAAAACGACCATGTTGGGTTTTATGCATGTATATATTTTTTTACTATATTTGAAATTGTTATATAATTTTTATACTTTTAGCCAAAATATACTTTTACATGTGATGAAAAAAAAAGAGAGAACATTTTGTAGGATTGAAATAATGGAAAAATTAAATATATTTTAAAAAATATGAAAAGCTAGAAGAAAAAAAATTAAAATGTGTAAGGGTTTATTATTTAGAAATAATAAAAAGTAAAAAATAAATCATGTATAATGTTAGTAAATAATGCAGGAATTTTTATAATGTGACAATTAAAAAAAAAAAAATATGCTGTGACTATATTAATAGGATTATAAAAAAATTGTTCTTCACTAGTCTTAAGTATAAGGGAACCCAATGAAGTTGGCCAGCACAACATTTTTAATGAAGTGTTTTCCTTCTAGTATCCGTAAGAACTTCAACCCCAAGAATGAGTAAAGCGTACTGCAGGATATGCGGACATTGGGCAGATAGTATTCTATGAAGATTATACCACACGCCTGAGGAGTATATTGGCAGAGGGAGATGCTTCATTTCTGTGTAGATTAGTATGGCAAAAAAAATTGTATCCCTCCATATTTCCGTGCATTCGAAAGCATAAAATCTTGGACAAGATAGTATCGGGCAGTCCAAAGACCACTTTCCTGAGGTTTATGTCTCTTAAACTCCCTGTAAGATCTTTGAAGTCGAGAATCGTTTCTAAGGCAAACTCTGGGTCCAACATAGGATATTACGGCTGGCCTTCGTATCGCTTCCGAAAGCCTATTTGATGATGGCATAATGGATCCTTATGTGATCATAGAGTAGTGTAAGGTTACAAAAATTTCCCTAAGACGATTTCTGATTGATTAGATTTTGAGCTGTGAGTAGCAAGTTAAAGCTGTTGACCAATGTAGCTTTCAAAAGCGGATTCATTTTTGTTAATATTATCAATGTAATCAAAACTAGTAAAGAAATTTATCGGCACCAATTGCTGCTCGTGTACGTCGTTGTTTTCACATATTATTTTATTGATTGATTTCAGTTGGATCAATTTACTTTGATCGGGTTTATATAATATATATAATAT
>NW_027111312.1:882578-886722 GCF_000696795.3 Halyomorpha halys | reverse complement strand
TTATTTTAGCGTGATAATGTCGGAGTCTATGCAATTTGACCTCTTCGTTCAGATGCATCTTGGAATTTTGTTGCTCGACATTTGTCGTTCTTAAGATAGCCTTACTTCTCTAAGGTTGTTCGATTTAACATCTGACAATGAGTGTAGTCAATTAAGGGAGTGTTGGCATTCGTCTTCATCAAAATTTAACTATATTCACTTTTAATTAATAAAACTCAGAGTGATCCATTCGCGGTAATCATTGGACTACTTTAATTCGATGAAATAAATAGGCCACCCAATATTGAAAGTAATAAAAGAAAGATAGTAGAAGGAATTCTTACAAGGCACTCGCCCCTGGATTTTTTTAACCTCTTTTATTGTCAATGTAAAAAATATATATACAAACTTGATATAAATACGATGTATACATAAATATAAGATATAACTGAGACCCTATTATAGCTCATTCACTTGATATTTATTTGAGGAGTTTGCTAGATTGGGGGCCAGCTAATCGAAAATGAAGGCACACTTTCCCTTTTCTATACATAGTTCACGTTTATTAGTCTTATTTTAGCCTGATAATGTCGGAGTCTATGCAATTTGACCTCTTCGTTCAAATGCATCTTGGAATTTTGTTGCTCGACATTTGTCGTTCTTAAGATATCCTTACTTCTCTAATAATCTTTCTATATAAAGAAATCAAATTAATGAACATTTCATGCTATTTGACTTTTACCTATTAATATAAAAATTATTTTGTTTCTTTTGATTCCAATAAATAATTAGAAAATAAAAAAGAATATCATTATTATTTATATAATTTCTTATGATGAAAATAAATTAATTAAAATATTAAAAACGTAATTCGAATTATATAATATTAAACAAATAGGCCATGATACTTGTTTAATTAATCCTTCTCGTCTTTTTCTTTCATACTTTGAAGTTGATTTATTTTTTATTTGTTTCTTCTGTATTTCCATTTTACATGGATAATGATTTTATTTAAATTTATGAAAGTATTTTCACTGTTTATTTGTAAGATGGCCACTAAATAATAAGTTATAAATAAGTTTATTTGCACTTTGCAGAATTATTGCATTCAAATTTTAAACTTTTTAGAATTTTTCAAATATAGCTTCTCTTCATTTACAGTTGGAAATTTTTAACACAAACTAATACAGGAGTTATATGTTGAATAGCGGACAACCTTGAAATTTTTCGACGTATTTATAACCATGTATTATACACTTTTATGTTCAAAAGTAATTTGATTTAGTATGATAATTTAATTTAATATAGTATGATGATTTTATATTCCTTGAGTTTTAATAAATTTCGGTAACTTCGTAGATATGAATTCGTGAGTTATATAAGCTTTGGTTGTAGTTGTATAAACACAAACAAAAATACCGGTCATTATCTAAAGTAGTCCGTTGTTTCGTGATCTTGAGCAATTTGCATCGTCAAATTGGTCTATTTTTAAATATTCAACTTTACCTTTTAAAATTACAAGATGTTCAAATAAATCAAAATTGGTTAAATAACTGTTATTTAATGATATATTGAATTCAAATGCTAATAATTACTTTTAAAATTCTATATGTATTATAGTTCTTATAATACTTCTAGGAAATTATTTAGAAGCGATATCTCTTATAATTTTTTATAATAATAATACTTCATATTCATAATTCAATAATAATACTTCATATTCATAATTCAAAATAATCACAAATTGAAGTTAGTTTAATAATCAGTTCTTTTTATTTTTCGATTTATCACGGTTTAATGTTCAAGGCAACAGTCAATATTTATGTTTTATTTTACGATAGGGTGAAATATCACTATACTATATATGAACTATAAATCATGTAAATATCAATAAAAAAGTTTATTATGATAAGAACACTATTGTATAGAATGTATAATTACTTATACATACCCTGCATAAATAAGTTTTCGATCAATAATTAACTTTGAAAAAACAATTATTGAACAACACTACGAGCATTATTTATTCAGGAGCGAGTTCACTATTGAATAGGGAGGCTGGTCCCCCCTCCACGATGTGAAATTCAGAGTGCCCTTTGATATTCCCTTCCCACTTTATAATTCATGAATATAAATAACTTAATACCTTCGATGAAATCCCTGGTTTTTTCGCATCTTTTTAAATAAGTCCATATTCAGTAGGTCAGTAATGCCTGGCTGAATCGAATTTTTGCTTGTACTCTCAATAATGATTGCTAATTCTTAATAAATAAAAGAAAGCATTATAAACAAAGAGAGTGACATTAGGGAAGAAGAGGTGGCTAGGTGAGGCAGCCGAAGCTCTCTAAAATAGAGATGGGAACTGTGCCATTGTCCTGTAGCTGTCCCAGGGATAATTAAACTAACGATACCTGACTGCCGCATGCAGGAGTCAACTCCAAACAAAATCCAAACCAACTGGCCCAAAACGATGAATAAAGGATAAGATTTTCTTTTTGATATATTTTCTATACTGGATCCATCATATAAACTATAAAATCAAAGTGTTTCTTTTATATTTAGAAAATTAAAATTCTTAAAGAAATAAGTGTCAAGTCACCAAAATAAAATATCTATAAGCAAGTCTAGATTCAAATAGGTTCAATGTCAATTTTGTGTTATTTATATCTAAAATTACTGTTTTAGTAAATATTTAGAACAAATCATTGTCAAAACCCAACACATGGCATTTCCATTACAATAACATTAATTTAATTTTTGGTTTAATTCAATACATTGGGCTTTTTAGAATAAATCTAGAAAAATGGCATACAAATCTATACTATTCTCAAAAAGTATGAATTGAATCTCTTGTCATTGACAAATGGTGATGGTACATGCAATATTAGTTTTTGGATTTCACAGATAACGCGTTTCCAGCTAGAGGGCTGCAAATACCTGACATTTTGTAATGAAATTAAATATTAAATAAATAAAGTTATTTTTAGTGAAGTATTTATGTTTTATTTGAATTAAGGTATTTTATTTAGAATGTTAAAGAACGCTTGATCCATAAGTCAGAGCTTGCTCACTATTTATATTTTCTATTTTATTTTTCATATATTTTCTTCTACTTGTTTTGCATATTTGTCTATTCTTGTTTGTGGTTGGTGTTCGGGTATAATCTAATAATAAAATAATAAAACGACCTTGATGTTGTGCTGGTAGAGTATTTTCTACTACTACTTTCGAAAACCGATTGTCGATTTTATTACATTTGGTGGTATGTTAGAGAGTAATGCGAAAATGGTCAAGTTTTAATTTTTCTCTAATTTCTTTATCAACTTACACTTCACCATACGCCAATGAACTTTTATTGGCACTCACGTTTCAAACACGACACCTCTTGTAGAGTTTCATTCTAAAAAGATAAATAATTTATTCTATATCTCAGGAACTATGTGACGTATAGATGTCTATTAGTACTCAAATTAAAGCTAATTTAACGTACTAAAGTAGGTCATAACGTGTACCTTCGTAGGAATAGTATTTTTCATGATATGGGCTAAAACAAATTGATTTATAGTTGTTCGGACAATAAGTTTGAGTTTTGAAAAACTTTATTTCAGAAACCATAGGATTTACAGATGTCCGTCAGCACTCAAATTAAAGCTAGTTAAATTTACTATAAATTAGTTAATAATGTTTATCTTTGCAGGAGTTTTTTATGATATTTGATAAAATAAATTCACAAACTATTAGTTTCTAGTAGTTCGTATAGAATGTTTGATTTTTGAAAAATATATTTCTAGACCCATAAGACGCATATGTCTGCCAGCGCTAAAAATAAAGGAAATTAAACTTACTATAAAGTTGTTTATGCCATATATGTTCGTAGGGGTAGTACTTTTTATGATATTCGCATATGAATATAAATTTGGCAAATGAAATATTGTCCGAACAACTATAAATCGATCTATTTTAGCAAATATCATGAAAAGTTCTACGACGATAAACATATTAAACTACTTCATAGCCCATTAAACTAAAATGGCCAAGTTTTAATTTTTCTTTAATTTCTTTATCAACTTACACTTCACTAAAAGTACATTGGCGTATACTTTTATCGGCACGCACGTTTCAAACACGACACCTCTTGTAGAGTTTCATTCTAAAAAAAATGTAT